>NC_090050.1:21555568-21695568 GCF_038355195.1 Osmerus mordax
TTTACCGGTATTTAACCTGCAACAGAGATACTGTAATGCAATTGGAAGTGTGCTCTATGGGAGATTGTGCTGGCCTTCTACCCCAGTCCAGCCCAGGCAGCAGCAGCCAGAAGCACTTAGAGAAGGTGTTTATTTCAGCTGCGGGGAAGGGCATCTCTGCTCCTCAGAGATGGACAGGGAGATGATAGCTTATCCACAGGGGGGAAACTCCATCTCTCAACAACACTCTACAACCTACACACACACACACACAACACACACACACACACACACACACGCATACACACACGCATACACACACACACACACTTTAAAATAGATAGCAGAGGAGAAAATGCCCTTCTGAACGTATGGGATTGAAGGTAGCATGGGCTTGCTGGCTATTCATTTTGAGCGGTTAAGTAATGGATGGTTACAGCCTGGTATGTAGCTGAGGGGGTGTACTATGTCTTAGATGGCATAGGTAAATAAGTTACCAGGATATAGAGTTTTGTTTCAAACTAATAATGACACCAGGGAAGTCATCAATATCTTGCGTATGCCTTATCCATGTCGATATACCCATATCAAATGTAAAACCCAGACACAAGGAAGATCCCTTTCGTTTCCAGATGTAGGTAATCTGGTTAGGATGCTTCACTAGGATACAAACATTTAAGTATAACATTGATTCGAGTAAACCATGACTCGAGACTTAACAATATACCTACGATTTAATATTTCAGTTAGTGTATCAAAGGAATCAGACAAAGCCACCATTTGTGCGTGTTTGCCCTCCAGAAACCCTCCTGCAGACAGCTGGCCCACACCAGATCCCACAGTCCCTCCTGCAGACAGCTGGCCCACACCAGATCCCACAGTCCCTCCTGCAGACAGCAGGCCCACACCAGAGCCCACAGTCCCTCCTGCAGACAGCAGGCCCACACCAGAGCCCACAGTCCCTCCTGCAGACAGCAGGCCCACACCAGATCCCACAGTCCCTCCTGCAGACAGCAGGCCCACACCAGAGCCCACAGTCCCTCCTGCAGACAGCTGGCCCACACCAGAGCCCACAGTCCCTCCTGCAGACAGCAGGCCCACACCAGAGCCCACAGTCCTTTGATGAGACAGACAATCAATCGAGAGATTCATGTTCCCTCGTCTTTTGGACAGAAAAACCTCATCAAGGACACAGAGCCATCACTGTATCTGGGTTTTGTCTTTGGGAACGAGGCCTCAAGCCAAAGTCAATGAACGCAGCATGAATTACTGTAACCGACACAACCGGATCATTACGTCCTAGGATATAGGAGGACACACTTCAAACCTGGATGCTTGATTTATATCAAACGTTGTCCTCGCTGGGATTGTTCCTTAGATACCATGGTACTGATCAAACAAATCAAGCACACCCCTATTTGACAACATCTGTGAATTGTTTTGTCCCTTAGTGTGTCAATGGGTCTGGCTGACATGCAGAGGAGAGGGGAAGAAAAGTGCTCAGAGTGTGATCATAAGCAGAGCTCATTACATATCACACACCAACCTTCAGGGACCAACCCAGTCTGCCAAGATGACAAATGATCAACATGTTAGTGTTACTAATTAGAATGCTTGGGCTACCTCGAGCACATTCACAGACACAGGAGCAACAAGTCTCAGTAAGGAAGCTCGACATAACTGAGACATCACAGGGTTCTTAGGCGGAGGAGACAGCTCTGCATCTCTAAAGTACACGAGGGGTCCTCTCTGTCAAACTCCTGAATTTAAAGGCAGATCACACCCCAGTCCAGAGCTGTAGAAAGGTCAGCCAAATCAATACACCAATAGCAGCGCTCCTCACTCTGCTCTCTGTGCTGCTCAGACCTGTCTGAGGGTCAGGGTGTGTGTGGTGTGTGTGTGTGTGTGTGTGGGGGGGGGGGGGGGGCACACGAGCACACCAGCTAGCTTCACGCTGAGAATGAATTCTTACAACAATTCCTAACAAACTCCCCAGGGGAAACCGGTCTCGTCAGTACTTCCACAACTGCTAATGTGAACATTCTGTTGGGTGACACTCTGACACAGCTGAAAGCCTGGACGTGTGTTGACTTCACAACATGATTGTTGTGAGCTCACTGAGCTGAAGCCTAATCAGACGGATAGGAGATCTAATCTCATTTATCACGCAAGACTGTTTATCATGACAATGAGGACCCCAAGAAAAGACCTTGGTTTATCACCACTATTTATCTTAACTTCAGAGTTTAACAAGTATGTCTCTTAATTGGATTTGACTACATTCCAGTATACTGAAATTAGACACCATTAGATTGGATTAGATTAAATTACTGTTCACAAACGTAATTAGGCAATTCAGCTCCCCTGGGACTGTGCGTAGATGCTGCACAGCGTCGAAGGTTGAACGACAGAGTGAGTTTATCCTGTCACAGGGAGATCAGGCTGCCCTACCTCTCTGAATTGCTCCGGCCCACATTCCTGCCCGGAGAAGTCGCACTCCAGCAGCATGTCCTCGATCCGGTGGCGTGTCCGGTTGTGGGAACTCGTCCAGGCTGAAGCGCGAGCGCCCGGCTGCCGGTCGGGCTCCGGGGCGAGGGGGATCCCGGGCGCCATGTTGTCCTCAAAGCCCAGCAGCTGCCCCATGAACAGCAGGTCGCTGTAGGTGATCTGCGAGCGTCTCATCGTGTTGTAGTTACAGAAAGTGACGGGCCGGGAAGGGTCATGTTGTTGGCCACCATCTCGTCCAGCATGGTGACGTGGTCGTACTGGAAGTAGTAGATGACTCGGTCCACCACCTGCAGCACGAACATGGACAGCGCCAGGAGGAACACCACCCCCCCACAGTCCCCTGCCGCACGCCGAACTTCTTGTCCTCCACGAACACGTGGTTGGCCCCGTGGAGGGGAGCAGCCACCGAAGAACGCTGCCAGGTCGTCCACCTCCGCCTCGTCCTCCTCCTCGCCGTCGTACACGTCCAGCTGGTCGCCCTCCTCGCGGTACTCGCCCCGCTCTCCCTCGCCGCCCTTCACCACCCGCCCGGTAGCGGTCGTCGAAGACGTCCTTGCCGGCTCTCCCTCCCGGCTCATCGTCGGCGGGAGAAGGAGATGCTGCACATGATCCTGACAGGCATGGCGGAAAGCACCAGAAGAACCGCGGAGGACCGGGGGAAACTTAGGAGAGGGAGACTCTGGACTGATGTCAGAAGATAAGAATCTGGAGGATGCCAGGTGAACACACGACTGACCCCACCTGTGGTCTCTAAGCCTGTGGTGTCTGGACCAACACAAGAAGACCAAGGGCAGACCAATCCAAACTTCAAATATAGGAACAGTGGGACAGGCTGCTAGCTCTGAACAAAGATGACGCCCAAAGACAAATTCCAAACGGCCGAGAGTGTCCGAGTGACAGACAGCAGATTAGATCGTCAGGAAGAACATGGAAGGCACTCCTTTTCAAATTCTTCCTAATTCTAAAAGAGAAAAAGTTCAGCTGAACTTTTTTCTTTGAAGTGAATGAATTTGCTGTACGAACCAGAGGTGAAAAGTTAGCCTGCAGACAGGATGATGAGTTACCAGAGGACAGACTTGGAGGCAGGATGAAGATGGTGATGATGATGACAATGATGAAGTCCGTTCTATCTTCTGTTCTTCCCACCAGAGCAGCGTCTCAAGTGCTCAGAGAAGAGATGATGCTCTGTCTGTCCCGGAGTACTGCAGTGAGCCCAGCGGAGGAGAGGAGGAGAGGAGGAGGAGAGGTCATGAGATCAGGACACAGTATACTCCCCTGGAAGCCCCCTCCAACAGGTCACTGAGTCAGGGCCCGATTACAGAGCGTCCAGGAAGAACACAGCTGCTTTGACGCATCAGGGGAAACGAGAGCTCTGCAGTCCAGATAATGTTCAGGGAGCGCCAAACTAAATGAGGTGATTCTGTCCTTTTCGCTGATGTCACAGTCTTGGTTAAAAGCTTCTCTGCCATGAACTCAAACCCTGAGTTCTCAAATCAGACCTACCACTTGGTCACAATTTATACTGTAACAGGATGACACACAGAAGTCAACCTACTGGGTTGGATACAGTATTTATTCTCTATTTGAATTTAGATGAAAATGATGGTACAGTACATAGTCCCTCTAAAATTAAATGTATTCCAGTTCAATGGACTTTCATGGATTTGAATAAAAGAAAATAAAGTAAAATAAAGTTAAGGCTTAAAACCAAGAGGGAGGATGCAGCTTCAGCCACAGAAACATTCTTAGTCTGATTCAAGACACGCTATAAATGTGCCCATTAAGATAAAGAAATGAGCTAATCCAATGAACAAAATCCCATTTCCTTGTTTTCCAATCACAACTCTTATTTTCTCATCATCTCTCTCAGTGACATTTATCGTTTCCCCTCTCAGCTATTAGCTGAGAGGGGAAAAGAACGATAAACAGAAAACAATATAATTGTAGAGGAAAGAAGGCGCCTCTTGGCATAGAGGAGAGGGAAGTGCGTTCCCTGTGGTGGTGTTGCTTCTGATATGAATAGGAAGTAGATGAAACTGATACAACTTTATTGATCCAGGCCCATTAGTCTGTCAGGATATTATTTTCAGAAAGATGATGGAACCAGGAGGACAACCAAACACTCACTGAGGTTTTATCTCACACACACACACACACACACCATTTCAGCAATGTTTATCTTTAGAATCAATCCATAATACAGGAAGTGTCTGTATGGAAACTTCTGGAACTGTCGAGCAGCACAGGGTTTCAACCAACAGATAGCCTGCATGGTCTGACTAGAGAAGATAAATACTCTCTCTCTCTCTCTCTCTCTCTCTCTCTCTCTCTCTCTCTCTCTCTCTCTCTCGTCTCTCTCTCCTCTCTCTCGTCTCTCATCTCTCTCTCCTCTCTCTCTCTCTCTCTCTCTCTCTCATCTCTCTCTCTCTCATCTCTCTCGTCTCTCTCTCTCTCTCTCTCTCTCTTTCCTTAAGTTAGGAAGAAGGGAGGGAGAGGGGAGGACGAGAAAAAAGACAGAGAGAGAGGAGTGCACAGAGACAGCACAAAGAGCAGATAATGAAAGAGCAAGGCGAACTGAGATGGTATCTCTATGGGAAGAGACTTCTTTGGCACCCCAACGGTCATTGTGTCCGGGGTCACTGTCCCCCTGTTCTCTGACTGTTCCTAAACACAGTCCAGACATAAATACACACTATGAGATATGACCCAAGATGGGGAAATAAGTATGGAGGACTGGATGTCTCTGACACTGTGGTAAATCAGCGGTGCGTTGAAAATAACCCTGCTTTTAGGGCAAATGGTAATGTTTCTACTGATTTTAATAAATCAGTGACCGGTGCTAGGTTACGGAGCAGTTCCTTGCTGCAATACCAGGGGTCAGTGTTGGTCTGTCGTAGACAGAGAGTTCCCCCGGGCCTGGCGTTTCAGCTTCCCGGTCAAGAGAGGAGAGAGGAGAGGAGAGAGGAGTGGATGAGGAAAGAGGAGAGGAGAAAGGAGTGAGGAGTGGAGAGAGGAGGAGAGGAGTGGAGAGGGGAGGAGAGAAGAGGAAGAGAGGAGGAAAAGAGGCTTCCTTCTCGAAGACTTCGCTAACAGCTAGACCCGCCGTTGCCGTGGTTACGAGTCATCCGCAGGAAGATACACACAAAGCTCATTGCCATGGACACACACGTATACGTACAGCATTTACACACACACACACACACACACACACACACACACACACACACACACACACACACACACACACACACACACACACACACACACCCACACACACACACACAAATATAAATCTAATTTAGATTGTGTTACCAATATAAAATGTGACCGTAACTGGGCCTTTGATGTAAAAAAATATAAATCCCACAAGCGAGCACATGTGGCCTGATCCTAGATTAGACTCTCCTCAACAAATAAAACCTACATTATTAAATAACTGCAAGCAAACATACACAAGTACGGTACCAATTGGGTTAAGATGCAAATGTGAGAGGAGGATGAGGGGGAAGTAGGGAGTGGTAAAAGGTAATAGAGCAGAAGGAGGAAGAGGATTATGAAGAGGAGGAGGAAGGGGAATAAGAGGAGTAATATATCTTGAATGTTCTCTCACACAATGATTTGTCATTACCTTGAAATCAAAGCTTGCACTGTTCTCATCCAGCTCAGACCTGTCACGATCTGAGCTGGAATCTGATCCACATCTCTGGATCTGTGAATACAGGGGCAGAGACACACTGAGAGAGCCTGGGCTACAACCCCGTACCTCAGAGCCTCACAGCCAGACCCCATTAGCTGGAGCGCCATGGCTAGAGCACCATGGCTAGAGCACCATCGCTAGAGCACCATCGCTAGAGCACCATCGCTAGGGCACCATCGCTAGGGCACCATCGCTAGGGCACCATCGCTAGAGCACCATCGCTAGGGCACCATCGCTAGAGCACCATCGCTAGAGCAGCAGACAGAGGCAGAGATTGAAAGGCAGACAGAGGCAGAGACAAAGACAGAGGCATAGACACAGACAGATAGAGGCAGAGACAGATAGAGGCAGAGACAGAGGTAAAGAAAGCGTCGTACACAGAGGCAGGCCAGGTCGGTGACCCAGACAGCAGTGGATGGTGAAGTGAGACTGAAACAGAGCGTTCATGCAGTGTTACACGGTGCAGGTCAGACACACACCAGGAGGGAACTGTATGGATACACAGCTCTGCTGAACCAGCTCAAATATCAGGCTGCATGCCCCCCCTCCTTCCCCCCTTCCCCTCAACCTCTGCTCAAATATCAGCCTATCCTCCCCATCATCCTTCTCTCCTTCCTCCCCATTCTCTTCCTCCTCCTCCTACTCTTCTACTCCCCCTCCTTCTCTCCATCCTCTTCCCCCAGGAGACCGGCAAGATTCCCTTCCTCCTGTCATAGTTACACCTGATGTATATACAGAGAAAAAGAAAGAAAGAAAGAGAGAGAGAAAGAAAGAAAGAGAGAGAGAAAGCGAGACAGAGAACAAATGTTAATCGGTCATATAGGTCTATCGCAATTAGCAGCTGTTATTGACGCTGTGATCCCAGTGGGACGGATGGGCGGCAGCTGTAGCTGTGAGAGGCGGCTCACATACAGCTGCCGCTGGAATCAATAGAGGCATCAGATGTTGCCATCGGTTACATTAGCACCACCTCCCCTCCGCCCCTCCTTCCTGACAGGCGGCTGGCTCACGGGCATGACGGGCAGTGGTCAGGAGCCAAGGACGGCAGTTCCGCGATCGTTCGTCTGGCCCGCTGGGTTAGACGGCGGCCTGGCCAAGAACGTGGTTATTGTTCTTTATTTCCCTGATACTAATAGCGCTCTCCGTCTCGCTCTCCCTCTCCCTCTGTCTTTCAAAAGGGCAATTTGAGAATGCCAGTTATCTCGCTAAATTGTCTTAAATGTTCTTCCCAATAAGTTTTTTTTTTAATGCAGCCTATTCATCAGGACCTCTATCCCGGCTGGCCTCCATGGCTATTGCTCTAGCTTTAAAGACCTAATCCGAAGCTATTTAATTCAACAGCAAGGCCAAACTGTTAAAACAGACTGGGAATAAAAACCCACTAAGCAATCCAAAATGGTTTACTTCTGCAACCAGTAGTCTTTTCCACTCTCTAAGCCTCTAAGACATATACTATACTCATCTCACCATGAAAACAGAAACAATGACTGAGAGGGGAGGGGGGGAGGTCTTTAGTGTGAGTTAGTGTGTGTGTGTGAGATAGTGTGTTCAAGTGTGTATTTCTTCCCTGTCACTAGCAACAGAATGGTTGTGACAGGACAGTAACAACTCTTCCTCTGCAGGGCAGGTCAACACACGCATCACTCAAGATTGTGTGGTGTGTGTGTGTGTGTGAAAGCTGAGGAGGTGATGACGGGGAAGGATAGGCGATAAACATTTACACCACGTCGCCCTCCTCAGGTCACAGGATGAATAAGACACAGATGGTGGCTAAACCTACTGGCCCTGTCAGAAATAATCAGAGCACAGCATCTGAGTGCGTGCACCTGGCACTCTCCCTTGTCTGTTTGGTTATTCAACAGTATTGTGAGGAGAGGAGGAGATAAAAGGAGAGAGGAAGGAAGAGGACGGGAAGGGAAGAGAGAAGAAGGGAGCATAGAAGGGAGGAGAGGTGAGGAGAAGAGAAAGGAGGAGAGAAGGGAGGAGAGTAGATGAGAGGAGAAGGTGGTGGTGGTCAACCGCCCTGCAGCTGGACATGTAGTACCTAGGAGCCCAGCTCGAGGCTCACCTGACTGCTCATATAATCCTGTCCAAGCCTAGAGGCATCTCAAACTGTTCCCTCAGCAGAACCTACTGCTAACAACTGCCAAACTACTGCCCCCCAAACGCCAAGGTTCAAAAACTTTCTGGTTAGTGAACTAGAACCTACAGTATTGACGAAAACAAAAGTTACTTACCGGATTTAGATTGAAATGTTCCATTCTCCTATGGGGATTAATAAACCTGTAGGAAAGCAATTTTTACTAAGCTTTTTTCATTTTTCCACAGACAAAAGGTTTTGAAGCCTTGTCACTAAATCTCCTCCTTCCTCTTAGAAAATAAGTCTATCTTTTTATCCTTGTACCTTTCACATCGTACAGGATTCGCCCGATGGAACAAAACTCGCCAAATACTGTAGACTTGTCCTGTTTATGAAAACCCAGAACTGAGTGATGTATTTTCTGACAGAAAGGAGCATTGCAGTCCCCAACCTTAGAGGTTTAGTATACTGTATTGTAGATTATTTTGAATATTTAGGAGGCTTATTATATTATATCGTAGCTTATCATAGGTGTAATCTATGTTCTGAGTACTTATATATGTTATGCCAGGTCGCTTTGCGTTGTCTTGCCCTAAGAATTTCAGTGCCCAGTCTGACCTTGTGTTGTTCTGTGCATCTGACAATAAAAGACTTGAACCTTGGATTAGAAATAGCAGTATGTTCACAGTAAAGGCAGAGGGATTCCTGGTCCACAGTACACAGTCATTGAACCTGCCTCTTGGGCGCAGGAACGGCAGGCTCCATAATCTCTCAATTACTCTGACATCCAGAATGTTCCGAGATAGCGATGCAGCATCAGAAGCACAGATTTCATGCTCCGTGTAAACACAGCAGAGCACAGGAGAGAAAACACTTGTACTTATTACTGGGGAGAAATGTTCTCTTTCTGTCTTTGTGTCTCGTGTCTCTCTGGGAGTCAGGTGGCTGAGCGGTGAGGGAATCGGGCTAGTAATCCGAAGGTTGCCAGTTCGATTCCCGGTCATGCAAAATGACGTTGTGTCCTTGGGCAAGGCACTTCACCCTACTTGCCTCGGGGAGAATGTCCCTGTACTTACTGTAAGTCGCTCTGGATAAGAGCGTCTGCTAAATGACTAAATGTAAATGTTTCTCTTGTCTCGATCTCATGTTTCTCTCTCCCACTTCTTCTCTTATACACTTTGTTTCTCTATCTCCCTCTTTTGCTCTTCTCTATCTTTCTCTCGATGGTTTATGAATTGGTTCCTTCCGCTTCTGAAATAAGCTACTTATATTTTTCCATTCAGTGTTTGTAATGTATTTAACCCTAAGATTGCTGTTTCTCTCACGGGTTCGTATTCTCCTTTATGATGCAGCCCTGATGTAAAAACTTTATATTCATAGCACTCGAGTAATCATGAACATTCTAGAAGGAAACAGAAATTGAAAGAAGAGGGACAACAAAGGTCAAAAGTATGGAGGAAGAAAGGAACAACCTTGTGAGAAGGCTGGATTTGCGAGACCACGCGAAAATCCATCTTGCCAACCTCCAACTTTTCAGTTTGTTCGCCAAACCATAGTGGTTCGGACCAATCAGCACCCTACGAAGACCTGCGGGCAGGAAAGGGGAAGGCTAAAGGCTGAAGATAGATGGTTCAGCCAATCATCTGTCAAGTTTTTTTTTTTAAGTGCCTTCCCTTTTTCCAAACAGTTTCCAAGAAAGACTTTCCAGATAGATATGTGTAACAAACCATCTGGCGCCTCAGGTTAAGGTAGGAAGGAAGAAATCGAAAAGAAGAGAGAGAGGAGAGATGGAAGACACTCACTAAACTTTTACAACTATTTTATTAACCCTCTGGTACGACTCACAAAAATAACAGACACATTTGTTTTTGACAAATGAAATAAATTGTGTGTTTACTTCCAAATGAATATGACCGATTGATCATTTCCCTGGAGAGATGTCTGTACAGTCATCTGAACAAGCCACAAACAAATCTGTTTCTCTATTTTTACCATGACTTGCTTTTTTACCTTAATTCTAACAAAGTCTTCAGTAGCAAATGTGGGACCAAAGTGTGTCTCCTATTTTGTGAATGATTGCGATTCCTCCAACCCTCCAATGACTCCACTTGAACCATCTGAAATAGCCCCAGAAATAGACGAGTGTCTATTGTGAGAATTGCTTCAGTGCTGCTGTATGGATGGAGGCAATCATCACTAACATCCAACAAATGCCATTCCCTGATTGTCCTCTGTCTTCGGTCTGCTTCTGTAGTTATAGATCGACTATCATGGGATCAATTGTTTCTCTGCTGTCATTGGACAGCCCTGGAGAACGGCTTGGTTGACCAAAGAGTTGCAAACACTAAGGATAATGTTACTGTAGGCTATGCTACACTGATTTTGCATGTGTATTAGATCAAATCATTGAAGAGAGAGTGTGTGAGTGTGTGTGTGTGCGTGTGAGGGTCGGACTGGCCGTCGAGGGAGTCGGGAGATTTCCCGGACGGCCGGTCAAACGGCCGCGGCATAATGCAAAAAATATATATATGATAATAATACACGTTCGTGGGCCGGAATGTGTTTCAAAGTCCCGGGCCGTTTTTCCATCCCAGTCCAGACCTGGCGTGTGTATGTCGTTGTCAGTGACCAAAAGAAATCTCCGGCTCTACTCTGACTAGAAGATATGTGAAAACCCCCACATTGTGATTAAAAGTCACCAAAGTAATTGATATTCCCGAGGGACCTGCTAGACACTGCCAGAGAGGAGGAAGGGGAAGAGGAAGAAGATACTCTCGTGGATTACTCAACGTCAGTAATGGCCATAAACATATAAATCACAGTGTTTAAAGGCTGCTGCGGGGAGGAAGAGTCAGGACGAGGAGGAAGGAGGATGAGGGGAGGCGGGGGGAGGAGACTGGGGGGTTCCCTGTACCACTGCAGCTCCTGCTGGAGTCTCTCCACTGCAGCCTGTCAACCAGAGTTAGACCACAACATTAGCATCAATTACTGACCCGCTTACTTAGAGCGAGGACTCCCTTGACTGCTAATGAGACAGAAGGGGCCTTTACTGTCTCATCGCAGGTCCTGTTCGGCGCTGTGTCGTGAAAAAGCCGGGTTTGATGTACAACTATGCCACTGGATGGATAAAAAAAACCTGCTGAGTCAGACAGGGCCGTTCTGCATGTTAACTGCCCCTCTACTGTAGATGGTCTAGAAATCTAAAATGGGTTACACTTTTCAGATCCTATCCACAAGGCAACACGGTATTCTGCACTCCATCAGCCAGACCAGACTAGCAGAGGCCCGAGCACACCATCAGCCAGACCAGACTTCAAGGTTGAATTTTAAGATCATTTTTTAATTGTAGAACTCTTACTGGGACTTTATGAGACTCTATGGGGCCCTATTTCCCCCTCTCTCTATATTCTCTCTTTCCCACACTTGCTAGCGAACACACCCCTCAACCCTGCTTTCCACACACACACACACACGCACGCACGCACGCGCACACACACACACACACACACCTTCAGAATCTCTCCCAGTGGGACCTACCTGTCCTGTCTGATGGACTGCTACACGATGCTGGCTGTTGTGTCTGCATGCACAGGATTTCTGATGAGTTTGTTGTTTTACACCATCCTCCTGCTCAGGCTGTTTGAACAGAAGGTACCCTGTGGCTAAATTGGTTCCTTAGTTACGGCACCTAGCAAGCATGGCATCAGAGCTACCTGGCCACATCCATCTACATATTTGTTGCTCACAACCTACCTGGGGCGCCATGGTCTCACACACACACACACACACACACACTCACACACTCACAAACACACACACACACACAAAGTATTAGGATCACAAACAATCAACACACACAAACAAAATCCAAAACGCACTGTAACACAAGCAAACACACACCAACAGAAACCTGCCAAGAGGGAAAACCACAAAATGCACCAAAAAACAAACCTGTACTGTCCCCCCCCCCCCCCCCCCCACAGATGGGCAGACAGGCCTCCTGCCCCAAAATGTTCCAGTAATGGAAGCTGACAGGTGCGCTCCTCTTTCCCCGTGTACTGCAGCGCGGGGTAGCAGCCCGGTGTTGACATGTGAGTTATCAGTGTAAACCATGTAATCAAATCAATCAGCCTGCAGTTACACCCAGCAGGGCGTCCACAAGCACAGAGAAAACACACATTTGTCCTTCTGATCGTAATCAACATTTACATAATTTGTAAAGTAATGTTCAAAGATGTGCGTGCATATGTGTTAATGTGTCTGTGCGTGTGTGTGTGATTGTACATGTGTCAGAGTGTGTGTTAGTATTCCTGGGAGGATAGAGGCAGAGCCAGCGTTGTCTGTGGCTTTGATGTGAATTAGATGATGTCATATCCTGTAAATGGATCTCCTCTGGTGTGCTCTTGCAATCAGGGCACAGAAGAACACCTACTGAGTTATTTTGCCTGAGAGAGCAGCATGAACACCTTTGATAATGCCTGATAGAACTACACTACCCAGAATACCTGGGGGGGGGGGGCAGAATGCATCCCTTCTCCTGAGTCACTGTTTTTAATTGAATGAGTCCTCATCCTGTCTCTCTTCTCTACCCTGAGGGGCACCTAGCCCAGAGGACCCCATCCAGACTTAACCACTACATTTCTCACACTTACTTCCAAAACGTTGACAGGCAACGTGCAGCATGCACATTCTCTCAGCCATGGAAGAGGTTAGTGCTGTCTGTTGTCCAGGAGAGAGCTAGTAGCCAGTGTGTAGGAGGGTAAAGGGTGTAACTGTCTCCAGGGAGAGACCCCCTGCTGGGCTTGGAACTATACTCCGGAGGGCTGTGTTTTCACACTCTCTCAATGGAGGTTCACTCAAGGCTGGTCAGTGCTGGAGCTGGTTAGTGCTGGGGATGGTCAGTGCTGGGGATGGTCAGTGCTGGGGATGGTCAGTGCTGGGGATGGTCAGTGCTGGGGATGGTCAGTGCTGGGGATGGTCAGTGCTGGGGATGGTCACAGGTGACAAATATTATTTGTCAAGCAGCAGACGCTTGGTGAACTTGGTCACCAAACCTGCAGGACAGATTTGATCCCCCAGAAGGATGGAGGGAGGACAGGGAGGGAGGACAGGGAGGGAGGGAGGACAGGGAGGGAGGGAGGACAGGGAGGGAGGGAGGACAGGGAGGGAGGGAGGACAGGGAGGGAGGGAGGAACATAAGCGAGGGAGGGAGGGGCAAGGGGGTAGGGAGAGATATTATGGAGGTTGTGTAGTGTGCATATGAGAGATAAATGGAAAAAAACGAGAGGGAGATTTATAATTGTAAATACAATTGTTGAGTAATGAAGCCTGCCTACTCTTTAGTGCAGTGCAAAGAATTTTAGACCTCAGGACTTTTTCAAGAGAAATAGCATGAGGGGAAGGAGCCTACATACGCTTCTTTCCTGCTCTCAACCTCTCTGCACTCAGAGCGTGAAACCTGCTTATGTTCCGTCAGAAGGGGCAGGTTATGCAAACTGCAAACAGGATGCATGGAAAAATCATCCTTTTAAGCACGCTGGGAAGATATTCATTACCTCCGCCGTCATGTCTGGTTAGAGCACCTTTCACAACTCATTTAAGGAGCCAGTGAGGCAAGAATGTTCGGATTCAAAAGCAGGCGTCCCCAAGGGCTCGCGGCTGAAAATGATGAAGCGATGCTTAACTGGTGCGTTTCACAGGCAAAGGGAGAATGGGGGAGGGAGGGGTGCATTGGTGAGGGACAGGAGAGTGAGCAGAAGGTAAGGGAGGACGGGTGATGGTGCTGGTGGGGAGTTGACCAGTAAACCAACAGGCAGCTACGTGTCACTCATCTGAGATGTCTCTGTCTTCTCTGACCAGGGCACCAGAGTCTACAGTGTGTATAAAGCTGACTAGAATAGGTAATCATACAAGAGTACACCAGTGTATCTAATGGAGACTTGGCAGTGTTCACCGTGTCATGTGACGGGGAAGTGTGTTCTGGGGAGTTGAAGAGAGGAAAGGAGGCCACGGCCCAGTAGGGGAGCAGAAAGAATGTTCACTACACCTGGAGGAGTGTGAGCCGCTCTGTTCGAGAGGAGGGACTACACAGGGAAACAGAGAGAGAGAGAGAGAGACACAGAGAGAGAGAGAGAGACAGAGACAGAGAGAGAGAGACAGAGAGAGAGACAGAGAGATTGGAGCACGGCCGTGTTTTGTGTGTTGTGATACAGACACAGAAGGGGAGGCTGAGGTCTCCCCATCCCTTGACAGACAGCGTAAACAGCCTGTTTACCTGCCTCCCTCTCCTGGCCCTCCATCACACACTTGCTCATCACAAGGACACACTGCAGGGAAGATCAAAGACACAACACTGTGTAAGGTTTCTTCAACGCGAGAACACAAAGGACACCGTGTTCAACTAATCTCACTTTACGCATCACATGGCACATGCAGTGCAGCTCAGGGGTTCGGATCTAAGGATCCCCAAATAAAAACTCAATAGTGGAAGTTGGAGGAAGACATCTTTGGAGAGGAGGGAGGAAGTTCCGGAAGCGGGTGAACACAGAGCCATCACACACGATGTGGCACGAGGACCAACAGGAAAGACAGACAGAAACTGAACTACAGGGAGTTTATACACACACGTGATAAAATCACTGTTACACACCAGGTCCAGGTATGAGAGAGAGAGAGAGAGAGAGAGAGAGAGAGAGAGAGAGAGAGAGAGAGAGAGAGAGAGAGAGAGAGAGAGAGAGAGAGAGAGAGATGGGGGAGAGAGATGGGGGAGAGAGAGAGATGGGGGAGAGAGAGAGAGAGATGGGGAGAGAAAGACAAGGAGACAGAGAGGGAGGGAGAAATAGAGAGAGAGAAGGAAAAAGAGAGAGAGGGGGGAGAAAGAGAGACAAGGAGACAGACAGACAGATCGATGCTGTGGAAGGTCAGCAGTTAAAGGTCACCCTACTCATCCACTGACCTCCAGGCTGCCAGAACCTTCTCTGTCTGACGTGGCCTCACTGATGTTGTGGCACTCCCAGATCATTCACCATCACTACAATCCGAGACACGTAAGTAACTTTCAAAATAAAAGTCCATTAATCAAAGCAAATTAGGATTCCTGGTCCGGGAGGCGAGACACAGCAGGGTGAGTGTGTAAAGCACATCTACTGTTTGTACCCGCTGTTTGTGAGTTTCTACATTCCCAGCATGAGCTGCCAGTATATTGTTCAGAAACAGTAAATATCATAAATATCATGAACCATAAATATAAAATGGTCTTTCTGCCAGTCCTTTGTACCTGTACTTCCCCTGAATGCAAATCTGTCCCTTTACTGTTTGAATGGAGGGGCGGGGGTGGGAGGGGGGAAGGGGCGTTAATGAACAAGAGGAAGCGACGTAAGGGAGGAGAGAGAGAGAGAGAGAGAGAGAGAGAGAGAGAGAGAGAGAGAGAGAGAGAGAGAGAGAGAGAGAGAGAGAGAGAGAGAGAATGAGACTGACAATAAAAGATGCAAATGCCAACAGGTCAGTGGTGGTCAGCATGGAGCTGAAACCCAGGCAGACAGAGAGCTCATTAAAAGCCTCTGAGTTCTCTGTGCAGGAGGACACCGAGGAGGCGCCCAGTGGCGCTTTTCTGAGAGGTGGCGCCGAAAACAAGGCAGGAGAAGAAAAAACGAGATGGAGACGCAGGAACAGGAAAACAGGATGATGGGATTAGACCAGAGACGAGACAAAGAAGATGCCTGTTCTTCAAAAACAAACTGTCATTCGAAGTAGTAGTGGTGCATGAGTATGCCCTGTGAGTGTGTGTGTGTGTGTGTGTGCGTGTGTGTGTGTGAGTGTGTGTGTGTGTGTGTTCATACAGCAGTTGGAAAGTGTTCGCTGAGCAACTACAGGCTGTTGCAGGAAATGTGTTGATGTTGGCAGATTCTGTCACTCAAAAACAGACAGACATCCATATCATACAGTCGAGTACATCACCATATAGAACAAAGGAAAGCTTCAAATGAAGCTGGTTCCACACTTCATGGAGGAAAGAAATCTAAAAAAGAATTAATGATTCTCTTTCAGAGTGATTACAATAACCTCAGCTCATTACAGGAAGATGTCGAACTCCTTCATCAACGCTATAATCATCTCTCTCTCCACTTCAAACTCTGAATGTATCTAATGATTTTCTTTTGGCAAGTTACAGACCTCTTTGATGAGTGTGGCTTCATGTCCTCGGATGTGCGTGTGTGTGTGGTGCGTGTGTGTGTGGTGCGTGTGAGTGTGGTGCGTGTGTGTGTGGTGCGTGTGTGTGTGGTGCGTGTGTGTGTGGTGCGTGTGTGTGTGTGTGGTGCGTGTGAGTGTGTGGTGTGTGAGTGTGGTGCGTGTGTGTGTGGTGCGTGTGTGTGTGGTGCGTGTGAGTGTGTGTGGTGCGTGTGTGTGTGGTGCGTGTGTGTGTGGTGCGTGTGTGTGTGGTGCGTGTGTGTGTGTGTGTGTGGTACGTGTGTGTGTGGTGTGTGAGTGTGTGTGAGTGTGGTGTGTGTGAGTGTGGTGTGTGTGTGTGTGAGTGTGGTGTGTGTGAGTGTGGTGTGTGTGTGTGTGAGTGTGTAACAATCTTGGACAGAGATTAAGCGCCCCCCCGGGGATGTAAAGGATGGAGCGGTGTGTGTGACGACGCAGCCCCCGGAGACCACGGAGGTCTTGACCTTTGCTCCCTCCTCACATTGATTGATCTTGAAAATCCTCTTGGGTCAACATTACCACAGCTAGCCTAATCCACCCAGCTACCCAGCACTCAGATCCATGTCTCCACACACAAACACACACACACAAACACACTTCAGGAGATCCCTTCCGTCGAAGACATAAAGTCTAATATTAGAACATGGATGATCTGGAGGAGGACCCTCTCCCCCCACGTCTGCAGTTGGAGCAGTGTGAGGCTCCACTTCCCCTTATTAGAATCAGCACAAATATTGCTTTTATCTCTTAGCAGGCGGTGCCTGGCTGTCCTCCCGTACTGTAATGAAGGCTGCTGGGATAATGAGGCTGGTGAAGGAGCTGATTACAGCACCGGGCTGAACGCACTGGAGAGGGACCGCTGCGACCATAACGTCAGATCACCGTAATAATATCAAATCCTCTGATGTCACTGAGGAGAACTAACTCAACTGGCAGAGAGACAGAGAGAACAGCAGGGAAAGAGAGAAGAGAGAGGGGGTAGAGAGAGAGAGACAATGAGAACAGCAGGGAAAGAGAGAGGGGGGTAGAGAGAGAGAGACAGAGAGAACAGCAGGGAAAGAGAGAAAGGTAGTCGAGAGACTTCAAGAGAATGATCTCAAAAAGAGAGCGAGAGAGAGAGAGAGAGAGAGAGAGAGAGAGAGAGAGAGAGAGAGAGAGAGAGAGAGAGAGAGAGAGAGAGAGAGAGAGAGAGAGAGAGAGAGAGAGAGAAATGTCTCGGGTGGGGGGAGACTCACGTGTCGACTTGTGATCAGGTGTTTGCAGGGCAATAAAGAATTAGGATCAGATTGTTCACTCGCAGAGATCAGGTTCAGTCTTTCAGTGTAGTTCGTTTTATTCAATTCAATCCTGACATCAACCGCTAATGTCTTCATTATACAGACAGATCCAGGAAATCAGAAATCAGATCATCCTGGAACACCACTTACTGAAGTCACACAGGCACAGGCAATGATCTATTCTAGCACTCAGGTACATACACCTCTGCTAAGCAGAGCATATATTTACACATCTATACATGTATCATGATTTAAAGAGGTACATTTGCAATAGTTATCCCTTAAGAGGTCCGGACAGGCATGAGAAGCATACTCAACCAGCAAACAGCGTTTCTAATGGTTCTCCCTGAAGTGATCATATCATGCTGCTATCTGATACTAATTAGATATATTCCACTACTGCTTGTAGTGATGAAATTATGATATAATCTAATAACTGTGTGTGTGTGGAATGTGTTAAAGTGTGATATTCAACCATCAACACTCCGAGGAGACAATTCACAATGTTCATCAACTAACTTGGCATTAACCACTGTAATTCTGTTACGACTGTGCACTTCTCCTCATGAATTATCTGCAGCACTTACTGTTTTTGTGAGTCACTTTGGTCAAAATCGTCTCCGACATGAATATTTCTCAATAATTATACCCACTCACCCACACTCACATGCCTAAGACTGCAAGATGCAGCGACATTAGGAAAGGAATGAGGCACAGTGAGATGTACTGTAATCATAGTCCAGCAATACAGCTGCTATGGGGCTCTTTATGTCTGGAACCAGTTCCTGCCACAGGGCAAACACAGACTTCCCTGCTAGTGAAAGACAGCAGGACGGCATGACAGCTCAATCCAAGTAGCTGTTGTTTTTCTTTCCACCATAACCCTGAGTAATGTGATTGTCTCACAGCCCTGGGATTTAAATCAATTTACAGAATACCGACTTTTCAATAAACCTCTAAAACCAGTTAGCAAAAGTAATTGCAGAGACCAACGTGGCAAATTAACATTGTGGTCTTCTGCCGGTCTACACGCTAGACTTGGTGAAGCTCAGAGGAAGTCAGAATCTCTAAACAATAAACTCCACTGCCTGTCTCTTCCAGTTAATTGTATCTCCTCAAAGCAGCTATGTTACAGTAAAGATGGGAGAGAGGGACGATGAAGGCATACTAATCAATCATTACAGAGGACTTGAGCTTTTCCTTTTAAAACGCATTTAAGCATAGAATCAACACCTGGGCAAACTTCAATACCATTTACTACTCTGCTATTGTTCCTTATTACCCCAGGATCCAGGTGAGTCCTAATATAGTGCGTATGTCTTCATCGTAGTGGGGTCAACCTTCTGGCCATTCTTTTAAGGAGGAACGGATATTGCTCTTCTCCTTCACTGTCACATGTTTAGGTGTGTGTGTGTGTGGTAGGGGGTAAGGATATATATGTCTGCCTGCTTGCCGGTGTGTATGTAGAGATGAGAATGAGGAGAGATATTATTCGAGAGAGAAGTGGGCGGGGCAGATGGGGGAGAGCATGGGGAGAGAGGTACAGGGACAGAGAGGAGAGAGGGAGAGAGAGAGAGACAGGGAAAGACAGAGAAGGAGAAATGGAAGCAGAGAGATGAAGACAGAAATATATAAAGATGGAAAGATTAAGATATGCATCATGAGAGATTCAGACGGAGAGAAAGAGAGAAAGCAAAGGAGAGAGAGAAAAAAAGAGAGAAAGAGAGAGCAAAGGAGAGACAGAAAGAGAGCAAAGGAGAGAGAGTAAGAGAGCAAAGGGGAGAGAGAGAAATGGGGAGAGAGAGACAAGGAGACAGAGAGGGAGGGAGAAAAAGAGAGAGAGAAGGAAAAAGAGAGAGAGAGAAGGAGAAACGAAGAGGAGCTAAGAGAGGTGTGGTTGTAGATGGATGTTGGAGGCAGTGAGGCGTCCCCCTCCACTCTGCACAGGGTAAACACTGATGAGTAAACAGCTTGGGGAAAGTGTGTGTGTGTGCAGATGTATGTGCCTGTCTATGTGTGTGTGGGTGCCTGCGTGTGTGCCTTCATGTGTGCATGCATATACAGTATGTGTGTGTGAGCGTGTGTACACAGTGTTTCCCCTAGGATTGTTTTCAGGTGGGAAGGGTAGACCAAAATGTTGCCTTTCATTCATTTTCAATGGAAGTCACATGACAGGCCCCGCAAGGCCGTTCGAGATACCTGGCAGCGCGAGCAGGCTGCCTAGCAAGAGAGAGCGAACCCTGTTCTATGCGTTTATTAGGGCATAACACAGCATGACACAGCTAGCACAGTTTATGCAAGAAAGTAAATGCTATTCCCAGCACCACGCGGAGCCACTCGAGAGGCGCGAATAGCCTAATTCACGCGAATTTAGTCTCTGCCAATGGAGCTAGTGTACTAATCGACAGGCGATCAGGTGTAAATAACAAGGGCTGCGCGAACTTTGGTCGCAACTTTTAGTCGACGAGCAAGAAGCGAATTGCCTCTGCATGTATGAAAACAGCTTTATCTCAGCCATTATTTTGACATATAGACCTACATCCTAATTCTATTTATTTTGTAATTATTTTAGGGAGTGGGAGGTCGTTTTGCTCTATTTAACAAACTAGGGGACACACCTGATGTACAGCCTTAATTATCTCTGTGGACCCACACGCACCGTCCCTCTGTCACAGTTTTCGAGACAGCCTGCGAGTAGCCTCTGTAACAGACTTCCTCCATTCAAATCAGCCTGCTGCCACCTGTTCCATCTGCAGGAGCTGCTGAAACCAGACCCTAATAACCGCCTCCAGACTGTTTACATGCGGTGGGTTCTCTCTCATTCAGACCGAAAAACGAAACATTAACAAAGAAAATGTAATGAAAACAGTCATACTGTATTGCTGTTAGTTACAGAGCTCTCTCAATAACGGTAAACACAGTTTTCTTCCTGTTCCTCTAGAACTACTCACCAGCAGGTTCTAGCTCCAAATCCAGTTGTTCCTAAACGTACTCAGTTTGGAGCAGAGAATCAGGCAGGGATGGCAAAAGTAAACATATCCTTCACTCAAGTAGAACAGATTCTCGTGTTTAAAATAGTCATCTCGGAAAAAATAAAATAATAATAATTTTTTCAAGCTTTTTAAACTTTTTTTATCTAAACTCTTGTTCGGAAATAATAAATGTAAACCTTTTTTATAAAAACTTTTTTTCGATAATAATTTTTCTAACTTTCGAAAATAATTTACCGAAACTTTCTTTTCACACACAAAATTAGTTGACAAATTTCTTTTACCTTTCAAAACTTTTTTGTAAAAAAAGTTTTAGATTTTTTTTTTCAACCTTTCGAAACTTTATAAAAACTTTTTTCCGAAAATAAACGTAAATGCTTTATGAGATCATGTCCAAATACAGATTAAAACGAAAGTAACGAGCCTGCCTTGAACATTTAAGAAGTAGAAAGTACAGATATGTGTAAATATCTGTGCATAACTGTGAAGAGTGAAAGTAAAAAAAAGTTTAGTACTGATACCAGAAAAATAATTACAGTAACAAAGTATTTGTGTGCTACAGTGGTATGGGAGAACACTGGAACCCTGGTGGTAGTTCTCTAGGAACAGGCTTGAGGAACCCTGTGCAGGCGTTTCATCACCTTTACATGAACTTCTGTCAGTACGCTCAGATAGCGCTCACACAAGCTCAGTGATATCTGTCATTTTTCACAGTCACTTTCAGAAAAGCTGTATCATCTCAAAGCTCAGGATGATTCCCTCTGAGGGCCGGAGAACCATCGGCCACAGTGACAGGCCTGTCATACGTATGACCTCATATAAAAGAGACCGAGCAAGGTCTCTGCCTGGGGACCAACAAGGAGCTAGAGAGAAAGCTATGGTCTTTCATCTCTCCTCCCTGTACTTCTGAGGCCTAACACACACACACACACACAGTCCCATCTTTGTGATACAGTAATGTTTTGCTCTGGTGATACTGTAGGTCAATAAACTGTTCTTGACTCTTGTCACAGTAAGATAGTTGTTACTCTGAATCACACTGAGACTCATTCAAAACAAAGCCTATTTACTGAAGGAACCTGTATCATGGGTTAACAGTTGGAACAACTACAGCAGCGCTCTCCTCCGAAACACGTCCTGTTAAAGTTCAGGTCTCTTCTCTCCTGTTACCGATTTTCCGAAGGAGACATCACACACCCCTGCTGACATGGCAAGCAATGTAAAAACAAAAAAGACAAGAAAAATAAAGCCTTCATTCAGAGGTGGTGTTTCCTTAGACAGAGCGAGTGTATGAAGTGTGGCCAGCAGAGACACACATCGCTCCCCCTCTTCCTCCTCTGAAACCCTCCTCTTCCTCCGGAGACATCCCACGCGTCCTTGTGGAACAGGATTCTGGGAATCCTCCGCCCACTGCCAGGGCCAGCAGGTCAATTCACTTACAAAATGGTCTGGAACACACACACACACACACACACACACACACACACAGGAGTGTGCACACACACTTTAAAACGATTGCCTGCAGGGATACATAAAGAAACAACAAACGAGGCTGAGAGGAGGGAGGAACACTGAGAGAACACTTAAGACGGGAAAACAGAGGGGCATCTCTCTCTCTTCCCCTCTCTCTGTCTCCGTCTCCATCTCTGGTTCTCTACCTCTCTCCCCCCCTCCCTCTCTTCCTGTCTGTCTCTTTCTATTTCTCTGCCTACAACTCACTCATTCACACACACACACATCCATCCATTACGATCTACTGGATCTCTATAAAGAATGTAGACTTGCAAGAATACCGGATGTTAGGATGCAGAACAGATGTGCTTGAGGGCTAATTCAGTTGACAAGCTTCAGTTGTTTATTCAGAGAAATAGACTTTTCCTCGTTAAACAGACTTGTAGAGTGTCTCCCCACCCTCCACCCTCTTCTCATCTCTTCTCTGCTTTCCCCATCTGGCTGTTGTTGTTCTCTGAGCAGCCTGGAGCTGCGGTCAGCCACATCAACCAGGGGCCCAGACCATGAGCTGCCCCCTGCCCTGGCCAGGGGCAGGGACGTGGGATGGAGAGCCATCGCTTCTACATGTGTTTATATTTACATGTAGTCATTTTAGCAGATGCTCTTCTCCAGAAGTAAGTACAGGGACATTCTCCTCGAGGCAAGTAGGGTGAAGTGCCTTGCCCAAGGACACAACCTCATTTAGCACGGCCGGGAATCGAACCAACAACCTTCTGATTAATAGCCCGACTCCCTAACCGCTCAGCCATCTGACCCCCCCTATATTGGGCTTCTTCTGTGGTGGAAACCAGTGTGAGCATGGGGAGAACATGCAAACTCCACACAGAATTACCCAGGAGGGAATCAAACCATGGATCTTGTTTCTGTGAGGTAGCGCTGCAAGCCAGTGACCTGACTTGACCCTTGACCTTTGCCCATGTCTGTATGATGGACCTCCTCTGTAACTAGGACATCAGAAATGAAGTGAACTTGACTTAAAATGTCATACTTAGACACTTTATTCTAACATCGATGCCCTTCCTACAATGCCTTCGAGCAATGTCTCTAATCCGAAAATAGGAGGTTTCAGTTTCACTATTAAAATAAGACATTATTTCTCTTGGAAAGTTTAGAAAATTCATCCCCACCACCCACACTCATTGACCTAGCCACCCACCACCAACCCAACCGCCATTTTCCATTTACGACACCATCGACAACAACTGACGAGATGATTTCCTGAGATGCCAGCTTGTGGCCCCATTCTAAGCAGGTTTATGGTATTCAAAACGACACAAGACGGAGAGGGCCCTTAATCAAATGCTACAGAGAAGCAATTCTTCCCAAGGTGACCTGCGGCGCTCCGAGAGGAGGGGGGGGGGGGTGATAACAAGATGTCTGTTAAGAGGATCCGCAGAATAAGACAGCTGATACGTGCCTTCACTCACCTCATCCCTCCTTCACTCACCCCATCCCTCCATTACTCACCTCATCCCTCCTTCACTCACCCCATCCCTCCTTCACTCACCTCATCTCTCCTTCACTCACCCCATCCCTCCTTCACTCACCTCATCCCTCCTTCACTCACCTCATCTCTCCTTCACTCACCTCATCCCTCCTTCACTCACCCCATCCCTCCTTCACTCACCTCATCCCTCCATCAATCATCCCCCCTTCATCTGAGCCATGACTCCAGAAATACAACATGGGCAAAGAAATACATCCAAACTCCCTTTTCCCGTGAACTTCCAACGTAATGAGAAAAAGACATGTAGCTCAGGTTGTCTCCGTTAATGTAATAAACAGCACACGTCTCACTTCACAAGATTGACCAATTTGTTATTGGTTTGTATGAATGGCTGACTGAACAGAGCGACTGGGTGCAGAGAGGTGGCTGGCTGGAGGGGTTGCTGCTGCAGAGGAGGGTCAGTGAATCCCAGTCATAAGGAACCACAGTCATTAGTTAGAGCAGAAATAACCCAATCACAGAAAACTGCTGCCTTCAGGGGCCTCTCTCGCTCCCCCTCTATCTTTCTCTCTCACACACACACACACACACACAGAGGCGTGGTGTGATCAGTGGGCATTGCGTTTTATATGGGGCCGAACCTGAGCTGAAGTCACCCTGGTTCATTTGTCTCGCTCTCTCTCTCCTGTTCTCTGCTGCATCCTTATTGAATAAATGTTGGAGCAGGCTGCGCAGTAATGACACATTGCAGTCTACGTCCCATGCCTTAATTGAAGCACATTCATCACAGTGTTTGTGTGTGTGGAGGGGGGGGGGGGGGTAGTGGAGGGAGGGAGGGGGAAAGGAGGGAGCGGTTGTGAGGCTGGGCTTGCAGGGGTGAGTATGTCAGTGTGTATACAGTATATCGGTGTTTGTGTGTGTGTGTGTGTATGGGGGGGGGGGGGCAATAGAGAGAAGTCAACAACATGTGGTATCATCTGTGAGCTGGGCGCGATGCCTACATGCTCACACGGTAAGATACAATAATATAATGTGTGTGTGTAGTGTGCGTCTAGTGTGTAGTGTGTGTATGTATAGCTACGCGACTGTGTGCCTAGCTGTTTGTGTGGGAGTGTGTATGTGTGTTTGTACATAGACACGCACACAAGAACATGCCTGTGTGTGTAGTGTTTGTGTGCATTCTTAAGTATGTTGGAAACCTTGAGACATTCCCCACAGGTGTCATTAATCAATTCAGCCAGAAGACAGAGCATCAATCACACATGTCCAAGTCCACAGTCGACTGGAGGACCTAACCAGCGTGTGTGTGTGTAAACGTGTGTGTGTGTGTACAGTATGTGTGTGTGTGGGTGTATAATTGAGCCATACCGTACCCACCTACCCTTCCCACAGGGCTCATCTCACAACACACAACATCAACAAAACAGCAGCAACAATAACAACAACAGACCCAGGGCCGAGCAGCAACAACTATGACTCACTAATCCTTCTCCTCAGGGGGATCACACACTCATATTCAGCTAATTAAGTGTGTGCGTGTGAGTGTGCATGCACGCACGTGTGTGTGTGTGTGTGTGGGGGGGGGGGGGGGCTGGGTACTCAGACTCGCCACTGGCCCTCTTCAGGAGACTGCCCCGCCTTCCATCCCCGTCACCCCCCATCCATCTCCCACTGCCAGTCTGTCTGCCTCCCCCTCCTGGCTGGGGACACAAAGAATCTGTACCCCCCCCCCCCCAGCCTGTCACCCCCCCGCCAGTCTGTCAGTCTCCCCTCCCTGCAGACCCAGTTGGGGACTACTGCTCTCACATGAACAGCTGGTTCAGCATGTGGTGGCGGCTACAGGGAGGACTACTGTGAGAGACCCACAGACATGCAGGAGAGATGGAGCTAGAGAGAGGCAGACAGGAGAGATGGAGCTAGAGAGAGGCAGACAGGAGAGATGGAGCTAGAGAGAGGCAGACAGGAGAGATGGAGCTAGAGAGAGGCAGACAGGAGAGATGGCGTTGGAGAGAGGCAGACAGGAGAGATGGCGTTGGAGAGAGGCAGACAGGAGAGATGGAGCTAGAGAGAGGCAGACAGGAGAGATGGCGTTGGAGAGAGGCAGACAGGAGAGATGGCGTTGGAGAGAAGCAGACAGGAGAGATGGCGTTGGAGAGAGGCAGACAGGAGAGATGGCGTTGGAGAGAGGCAGACAGGAGAGATGGCGTTGGAGAGAGGCAGACAGGAGAGATGGAGCTAGAGAGAGACAGACAGGAGAGATGGCGTTGGAGAGAGGCAGACAGGAGAGATGGCGTTGGAGAGAGGCAGACAGGAGAGATGGAGCTAGAGAGAGACAACAAGACAGGTAGGAACACAGCGAAAGGCAGACAGGTACGGGGCAGAGTCAGCCAGACAGGTAGAGGGGGCAGTCAGGCAGACAGGTACAGGGGGCAGAGTCAGGCAGACAGGTACAGGGGGCAGTCAGGCAGACAGGTACAGGGGGCAGAGTCAGGCAGACAGGTTGGGTCATCTGTCTGTGGTAAGTGCCTCGTCAGACACGTAAGTGATGCAGCTGCTCTGATCAGCGCAGCCCTCACAGTGATCATGTGACAGCGGGCTCTGATCACACCATCTGACTCAGCAGCTGCCTGACCCCATCACTCCTCTATCAGAGGAGATATCTCTCTACTCAGAGCTCACACTCCTCCCTTGCTTCATTCCCTTCTTTCTGTGATGTGCAAAGATCACATGACCATAGATGATCACATGACCACAGATGATCACATGACCACAGATGATCCCCTCTACCTTCCTCTGCACTTCTCTCCTCTTATTCCTCTCCTTTTGACCCGCCTCCTCTCTCACACTCTCCTTACCTTTTTTCTCCTCTCCTCTCCCCACTCACCCCCCTCCTCTCCTGCAGTGTGTGTGTGTGTGTGTGTGTGTGTGTTGTCTGCATTCTCACAGCCCCTAACACAATGAGCAGAGTGGGCTGGGAGGATGTACTACGATGGGGACATTTTCTAGCCATTACCCTTTTATCCTGTCCTCCCCCCAGCCGGACATGCTTTATCAACACCTACACACACACACACGTATACACATCATAGACACACACACACACATCATATATACACACACATCATATACACACAAGCATTCACAAACAGAAGCATACACACACACACACACACATCATATATACACACACATCATATACACACAAGCATTCACAAACAGAAGCATACACACACACACACACACACATCATATATACACACACATCATATACACACAAGCATTCACAAACAGAAGCATACACACACACACATCATATATACACACACACACATCATATACACACAAGCATTCACAAACACACATATGCTTGCGTACCATCTCTGGAGACATGCTACAAACTGTAATGGGATTTTTTTGGGGGGTCCGTCCAAACGTGGTGATGCATGGCTCCAATTTCCCAGACTGCACCGGAACGAGGCCTCCTGAGTTAGTGTTGGTGAGCCTGGCAAGGCTTCCAGACACAAGGACATCATGCATGTCTATGTGTGTGTATGTGTTTGTGGGTATCCTACTAATACTGTACAAAGAGCTTTCAACTTAATGGTCTCTCTTGCTAGGCTCTTCCAGCCATGACTGCATCCTCCAATCTCAGATCCAGACCCTCCAGGACTGATGCTAACCTGGAGGAAAACGATCAGAGAGAAGCTGTTTCCTCGATAGAAGAGGAGCGCAGAGGGAGAGAGGAGCTATCTGTGGGCAGGTATTAACAGAGCCGGCGTTATTGTGCTGTCACGCTGAGCGATTGACCAGGCGACACTGCCAGAGGGACTGGGACAAAGTTCAGGGCTTCAGAAGAAAAGAAACAATCGCTCTCTCTTTCAACTCGCTAGTCGCTTCTGTGTTTCACTATGGTGCCGTGCTCCTGGGTAATCTCCCATGAGAAAGGGCAAGAAAGTGTGTGCATGAGGGTGTGTGTGTGTGTGTGTGTGTGTGTGTGTGTGTAAGGGCCCATTCCTGTGCATGTGTGTGCCTGTGGTGTGCCTGCATGTTTCTGGGAGTGTTGGTTGGTGTTCAAAGTGGGAGAAAAACAAAATGCTAATTATTGATGAAGCCAGGCATGGCGATGCAATCTGTGGCACTCCCAGCTCCAGATATTTACAGATACCCTGTGCATTATTAACACAACTGGGAATGCATCACCAAGGGAACTGCTGTTGCGTTGTCCCAAACACCCATCAGAGCTCCGCTCTTCGAAAGCAACTCTCCAACTTCGACGCCTGACAGACATGGTCTCAACACTCCAGCACGCCAGACTAACCTTCTTCCCACACACAGAAAACAGTGTTCTGTTTCTTATTGAACCGGCCCTGCTACATATGCCTCGAATGGTGCAACAGAACTGAGAGACATAACTACGAAAGGAAAATTCAAGAACTATTATGTCGTCGTAGGTGGTAGTAGTGTTGCCTTGAGTTCATGTGGGGTGGCACTGCGGTAGATAGTCTGCTTCACACACACACGGTTTTAGAGGGTTTTAGAATTCAGTATAAACCATCATCTTACCACTGACCAGTGGTCATTCCTTTTACCACTCAATCTGTGAACATTCAAACTATACTGTTAATAATACTGCGTGGTTTGCACTGCTTGTTTTGCACTGATCACCTCGTTAAATAGTGTCCATATGTGCATCGCTAAATAGTTTTAGTTTTGTACATGCGTATCACCTGCAAACCCTAAACCTAACGTCGCAATTTCTTTTGGGATCAATGAAGTACCTACCTACCCATCTACCTTTTTAGAAGGCCATCCAGAATATTCCAACAAGAGAGCAGAGGCGACATCTTCATCAAAGCAATGCTTCTCCCTCCCTCTGGGCAGAGACGGCAATTCAACAAGGACAATAGCTCTCTCATGCACACACACACACGGCCCAAGGAGAAGAGCCTTCTGGAAGTTGTGGGGTGATATGAATAGACGTAATGCATCTCTGTACAAAGGCAAGCACCTTGAAAAGAGTACCACATTTTAGTGATCGCATTTCACTCAATACTCAATACCCGGCCATACACTGAGGAATCCACTCGGAAATACATACACTCGGAAATACATACACTCGGAAATACATACACCCAAACATACACGGAAATATCCTGACTCTCTTCTGAAAGACTGATGTAGGTTTATATTAGTGTCTCGTCTGCGAGCGAGATAAGCAGCATGCGTATACAGTATCAGCCTGTCTCCACTGACAGATCTGGGGGAGGCTTCTCCTGTCATCTCTCCGTCATGTCTGGGGTTGAATGGATCAGAAAGTCACACCGGTAATGGCCTCTGTGGTAGATGTTCTGGATACCCAGGTTAGCATTGTGATGCTAATGCAGAAATGTAATTATAGAGCTACAGAGAGATGGTGTTTGAAAAGGAGATGAAACCCTCACCGTGACCCAGGTCCTCCTTCTGTCACGACTGGGATTATTCATGGCCACACACGCACGCGCACGCGCACACGCACACGCACACGCACACACACACACACACACGATAGTATATGTATAATGATTATTTCTCTCCACTCCTTTTCCCCATTTAATGTAGACGAGCCAGCATGATAGAAGTGGTGCGATGATGACAGACTAACTTGTAGGTCGGACTCAGCTTTAGCCAAGGCCAGATAGGACTGGGCCAAACCAGATCAAACCAGACCAGGGCAGGGCAGGGCAGGGAAGGGCAGGCAAGTATTGGTTATTCATGACCTATGATCAGCTGTGTTCTAAAACCACCAGTAATTGACATGTGTCTCACATCTGCACTACAGCACAACCAGCCCAGCTGCAGACAACCTCTCAGGTAATCCAGCACGAATGAAAAAACTGAACAAAGGTCATCAAAATCGACCTGGAGGACGTGCGATACATGTAAACAAAACGACATCAGACAGCAAAGAACATCATTCACATTCTCTTCTCATCAATCCCATCATCCTCTCTTGCACCTCTTCTCGTCCGACCTCTTCTCCCTCTCCCCTCTCCCCCTAGCTACCAGACAGTGTTCAGCACCTCCCTCTCTCCAGCCTCCCCCTTTCAAGTTTTTATAAGATAACTTTCCCCATTCTCCCCGCTTGCTTTATTTTTTATTTTTTTTCCTTTTTAAATGTAATCTTTGCCGTTGGGACAGAGGCTCAGTCTGTCAGGGGAGATGTAGGGGAGAAAGAGAGAGTGAGCGAGAGAGATAGACCTAGACAGACAGAGAGAGACAGAGAGAGACAGAGAGAGAGAGAGAGAGAGAGAGAGAGAGAGACTAAGGAAAGAGGATCAGTGATCCCTGTCCAGTGCAATCTTCTGTGCTTTAATGAAGTCCAATCTGTGAACATGCTGTGGTCCTCTACCCTGAGGCAGGCGTCTGTGTACGATACACAGACAAACATAATAAGGAGGAGGACTTGAACCACACAAGGGGATGGAGCTATGGAGAGGAGGGAAGGAGAGGAGATGGAGGTCGGGAGATGGGTGAAGAAGAGAGGGAAGGAGAGGAGAGGTGTTGAGGAGATGGGAGGAGAGGGAAGGAAAGTGGAGGAGAGGAGAGAGGAGTAGGATAGGATAGGCAAGGCAAGAGGAGTTGAGGAAAAATACATGTAGCAGTAACGCTGTAGTTACACAGGAATAGGAACATGACATGGTAATAGGGTGTCCTACGCAAGGGAACATACTGTTTAGGAGAAGGGGCACTCCAAGGGTAATTGCTCTGGGGAAGGTGCCAGGTTCTCTTACCCGTGCCGTAGAAAGTCCCCATCCCTACTCCACCCATTCTTATTACACTTTTGTATTATATTGAGAAATCATAATATTGAAATAAATATATAGATGTTATACAGTTACTAGGGATGCATTTCTCATTTCAACACGATTCCAAACTACATATAGATACAGAAATGATTCTTTCGGTAAAATTATTTGGTGTGATTCGGTTTGATAGTAGATTGACTTGAGCCTTCTGTAAGAACAAGTGGCTAAAACAGTCGCTGTGCAGGTCAAACACAGTGGTCTCATAGACATACCAACAATTTAAACTGAAATAAGATAAACGTAGGAAATAAGATAAATGTAGGAAATAAGATCAATGTAAACTGAAATAAGACAAATGTAAACTGAAATAAGATCAATGTAAACTGAAATAAGACAAATGTAAACTGAAATAAGATCAATGTAAACTGAAATAAGACAAATGTAAACTGAAATAAGACAAATGTAAACTGAAATAAGACAAATGTAAACTGAAATAAGATATTGACTAAGAAATAGACAGCAAGAGTCTGGACATCTTCCAACCATAACTAAATGTAACAGTTACTAAATCTGCTGCTGCAGAGTGCATGATCATTAAACAGTCGAGGCACAGCCTTTGCTATAATGAGCATGCTATCACCAGAGGCAGGTTGGAGTTACTGTGATCAGATACACAGCCCACAGCTCTTCTGCTGCCTGGCTGGCTGACTGACTGACTGCCTGGCTGACTGCCTGCCTGGCTGACTGCCTGGCTAGGCCCAGACTGTATCTACACCATTTCCTGCTTCACTGAAGAAACCAGGAGGTCTTTATGACAGCACTCACCTGTACTTACATCCTCACAGTAAGGCATGTAGAACTCCTGTAGGGCTGATAACCCAACGTTATAGTGGCATCATATTCCCGACAGAGATTTCATTTAGTTTCTTAAGCTTCGCTGAAGAAGGAGGCATTCACAACATGACCTTTATTTCCTTCCTTTCACCCTCTCCTTCCATTCTCACTTACATTCAATCTTTCTATTTCCTGTGATAGTTGGCAGAACTGCCTCGTATAATTGGTCAGCATTACCAGTGTGGAAGTGACATCCTTTTGGGACTTGCTGACACTGCCTATTCTAAACATATGGTCTGGTCAACGGAGGATTTCATGTCCTGTTGTCTGCTGTCCATGCTACCTGGCCAGGTCTGTTGGGTGTGTGTGTGTGGTGTGTTTATATGTATGTGGTGTGTATATATGTGTGTGTGTGGGGGGGGTCTGTTTTGTGTGATTTACAACAGCACAATGCAGACAATCTCTGATCATAATTTTCTGTGTGTAGGTGCATCACATTTCACATTTAGTCATTTAGCAGACGCTCTAATCCAGAGCGACTTACAGTAAGTACAGGGACATTCCCCCCGAAGCAAGTAGGGTGAAGTGCCTTGCCCAAGGACACAACGTCATTTGGCACGGCTGGGAATCGAACTGGCAACCTTCAGATTACTAGCCCGACTCCCTAGGTGCATGTATGTGTCTGTGTTTGTGTGTGTGTGTGTGTGTGTGAGTGTGAGTGTCGAGGGGTGTCTGGTGATCAAACCCTGGCTCCATCTAAAGAAATAGGGAACAACCCTGACAAGAACCAGCCCATCTGCTCATGTAAGGGGAGGAGATCTTCTCTGGCTTCTGTATTATAACGTGAAAGCCAACCTCAGCATTCCTGCAATGGAGATGAATACTGATGACCATCTTGTTCTTCATGTCCTCTCTTCATTTTTACCTCTTCTACACTCTTTTGTCCTCTCATCCCTTCTCATTCTCCATCTCTCCACTCCTCCCTCTCTCTATGTTGGGAGAAATGGGATGAGAAGGCCTCTGAGGTCTCGGGTAATTGGCACGGTGTTTTAGCACCTCTCAGCACTGAACAGAAGAGAGAGATGCTATTATGTCAGGAAGAGAGGGGGAAAAGGGAGGGAAATAAAAGAGAGACAAATACTGATACAGAGAGAGAGAAAAAGAGAGAGGGAGAGAGAGAGAGAGAGAGAGAGAGAGAGAGAGAGAGAGAGAGAGAGAGAGAGAGAGGGAGTGAGAGAGAGAAACAGAGAGAGAGAAAGGAGAGCGAGAGAGAGGGAAAGGAGAGCAAGAGAGAGAGAAAGGAGAGCGAGAGAGCGAGAGAGAGGGAGAGAGAGAGGGGGGGAGAGAGAGAAAGAAGGGTTCCATCCTGAGTTAGATGGTTCTTGTGTCTGACTCTCTGACACACCCAGTCACCTGCCCCCCAACTAATCATAGGTCAGTTGTATTACAATCAGCCACACACAAACAAACACACACACACACACACACAGTGCTAGGGGGAGGAACATCTCAAACCACACAGTAGGAGGTATGTAGTTAGATCAATGGAGGCCACAGATAGCTAGAGGGGTGCAGTTGGGTCTCTGTGATTGGCTCCCAGCAGAGTGCAGTTGGGCCTCTCTGATAGGGTGGCTGCTGTCTCTGTACAAGAAACAGATATGATTAGTCAGGTAACCCACCTTGTAACTAACCTCTCTTTCCTTTCCCTCTCCCTCCCCTTTCTGCATGTTTGTGTGTGCATGTTTGTATGCGTGTTGTGTGCACATTTGTTTGTGTGTGTGTAGGGTGTGTGCGTGTATCAGTGTGTGTGTTTCGGGCCAGAGTTTCATCAGTAACCTCCATGTATCTGCTGACACATCTCTCCCAGGGTGAATACTAAATGTTCTTGCTGCAGGCAAGACTTTCACATCCATGTCCTCCAAAGCCCCCCCCTCTGCCCCCCACCCCCTCCCCAGGTCTCCCTGACTCTCTGCAGCCCAAAGATTAGCCTACATGCACCACAGCACCTCCCCCTCTCTCTGCCTCCCTCCCTCTGTCACACACACACACACACACAAACTGAAATACATTTCTTTGCTATTTTCTGGTGTTATGACATTGTGGTGTGTGTGTGAGAATGTGTGTGTGTGTGAGAATGTGTGTGTGTGTGAGAATGTGTGTGTGTGTGAGAATGTGTGTGTGTGTGAGAATGTGTGTGTGGGGGGGGGGGGGGGGGGGGGGGACAACATGTTTCCCAAGACCGTTCATTTGCTTTACCTCTCCCTTTTCTTCACTAACCCTCATCTGCCCTCTCCCTCCCTCTCCCTCCCTCTCCTCCCTCCCTCCCTCTCCTCCCTCCCTCTCCCTTCTCTCTCTCTCCCTCCATCCTCCTCCACCATGTTAATGGGTGATAGATAAACTGAGAGATAATTATCATTATCAATAAACTTCAGCCAAGTCACTTAAGGCCAAACACACACACACACACACCGGGTGATTCCAACCAAATGCTTGCACATGCACAATCACAAAACCCACACATTTCTTACTGCTCCCAACAGAGCAAAGCACAGGGCTGGTCTGCTTGCTTTGTGTGACCAAATCCACACAAAAGCTGGATTTGGTGAGTCAGTCTCAACGAAGAACCCAGAGTTTGGTCTGTCAGCGTTCAGCTTAGTTCCAGAGTCTTGAAACTAGGGAATCCTACCACAGGAGCTGTCCTCCAACTCCAAAAACTGGGAGTCAAATCAAATGTCCTCTGAGAGTGCATTGTCACAATAACAAAGTGCAAGGGGACAGGATTGAAAGACCCTGTCCTTACCTTATCCTCCTGCTTTCACTCATCTGTCACATCCCTCATCATCATCACCCCCTGCCCTCCTCCTCGCCCTCATTCTCGCTCCCTCCTCTTCTCACTCCTCTTTTCCCTCCTCCCCCCCCCTCTTCCTCCATCCTCAGATCTCAGATACCTTGTCACCTACCCTCACAGCCTTCTTAAACCAGGTCAGGCCAGAACATGTCTGATTTTCCATGGATGAAACTGTGGCCACGCTGATCTGACTTTGGGCATACACCCCCCCCCCCACCCTCTCCATGGCACTTCCTCTGCATCCCAATCACACTGCAGCATCAGGAATATCAAAGCTGCGCTGGTGGACAGACAGACAGATGGGGAGGGGGCGGGGAGGGGGCCTGCTCTGTCATAATGAGGCCATGGTAAAAAAAACGATGAGATAGAGAGAGGCACCGGAGTGAGAGAGAGACGTGAGAGAGGTAGAGGAAGAGAGAGAGAGAGAGCTAGAGAGAGCGGGTGAGTGTGAGAGGTGGGAAATTACTGTCGACGCATCTTCTTTAAGATCAAGAGGGCGAGCGCGGCTGATTCGGCTTCCAGAATGCAGATAAGTGACGCCCGAGGATCAGAGGGTTTGCTGTTCTGGGCCGCGCTGCCTTGATTCCATCCCCATCTACAGGTGCTCCTCCGTGGAGCCCTGGTGTGCTGGGTTAAAGACCGCGGGCTGGCCACTTCATCCTCCTTCCACCCCACAAAGAAGGGAGGACAGCGAGAGAAAGAGAAGGAGACAGAGAGAGCCCGTAAAGACGCTCATAAGTACGACTCCCCTCCTTTTGTCCTTTTTGTCTCAGTTAATTAACGTGAATGAAGGTTTTTTTCTTCCTCCCCTCTTCCTTCTTTTCTTCCCTTTCACTATCTCTCCTTCTCAGCCGGTCCGGACACGCGCCACAAAGGGAAAGGCGTCAAACCCGACGTGCGCCCCTGCGAGCCGGCTGATGGTATCTGGCTCCGTAGTGAAAGCCGGCATCTGCGGCCTGGCCTGGCTCTTTCCAGGGCCGGCCTCCAGGGCTGTTATCAGCGGGGCTGGATGATGGAGCTTTAGAGACTGCTAATGGCTTTTAGATTTTCACCTCATCATCGCCGCTGCCCTGGGACTGCAGTCCAGCCAGCTCCGTTACGCTGCTAAACTACGCTATGCTACGCTGGTCACACCCAGATTCTATGTTTTCATTCACCCGTGTCAATTTCCTTTTCTCAACACATGCAAATCGACGCCTACACGTGTTCATTCTCCAAGTCCATGCCATCCAATCTACTTTGCTCTATTTCTCCTGGTATATTTCTCTCCCCCCATCTCTCCCCATCTCCCTCTCCCTCTCCCTCTCCCTCTCTCTCTCTCTCTCTCCCTCCAGCACTTGTATAATGTCTACAGACAATGAAGCAGATGTTCACGGTTAACCGATCTGCTCTGTGATCTGGTAAAAACACAAGTGTGATTGATTGTATGAGACTAACAACGATAAGACTCTGAGAATGACGCATTTCCACAAACAACCCTTTGTTCAGCTCACACTCAGTAGATGCTAATTAGCCAAACAAGGGATTCTAACTGTGTTTTGAACAGACGTGGCTAATCTCTATGAGTTCCTCTCCACGCATCTCCTACCAGGTGTAGAGTCGCAACACATGACGCCTCTAATCCATTGAGCGAATAAACCGTCCACAACTCTCACTCATGAAACGTTCATTCAAAACAACTTGCAATCCATCCGTCCAGAGTAGGGGAACCGCACTCACAAAAACACACCACACTTGTTTGTAATGATCCCGTCTGAGTATCCAGACCCCAGTCCTGTGGTGACCCATGCCAGGCCGGGCCAGGCCGGGCCAGGCCGCTGGCAGGGTTGGAGGGGCTGTGGAGGCTGCAGATGTAACACCTGCGCTCTCTCATTAGACAGAGCTGGGCTGGTCTGGTGGACCTGGAGCTCTACAGCCACAGAGCCCATCTGCACAGACCTGCCTCTCCCGGGGCAGCCCTGGGCAGCCCTGGGCTCTCACGGAAATACATGCTGGAGATGAAGTAGGATTTGGGGCGGGGCTGGCGTCAGTGCAGGGTTGTGTCTGTTCTGGGTCAGGGCGTGCTACTGTGGTGATGATCAGCAAGGTCTAGAACCCAAAACAGACAAACAAGGAAGGCTGGGAAAGACACACAACACACACACACACACTCTTTCTCTCTCACATACACACTCTCTCTCTCTCACACACACACACACACACGGTTCATTTACAGTAACCTTAAAGGAAACTGATCCCCGCTGTCAACTGTAACTAAATCACGCCGTTCCTCCAGCATTGCACCTGACCACCCTCCACAACAAAGACACCACTTACGTAGGTCCATGAGAAGATCACTGGCCTCACCCTAGTACACAGCCCCAGCAAACAGCTCACTGTCCTCACCCTAGTACACAGCCCCAGCAAACAGCTCACTGTCCTCACCCTAGTACACAGCCCCAGCAAACAGCTCACTGTCCTAACCCTAGTACACAGCCCCAGCAAACAGCTCACTGGCCTCACCCTAGTACACAGCCCCAGCAAACAGCTCACTGGCCTCACCCTAGTACACAGCCCCATCAAACAGCTCACTGGCCTCACCCTAGTACACAGCCCCAGCAAACAGCTCACTGGCCTCACCCTAGTACACAGCCCCAGCAAACAGCTCACTGTCCTAACCCTAGTACACAGCCCCAGCAAACAGCTCACTGGCCTCACCCTAGTACACAGCCCCAGCAAACAGCTCACTGGCCTCACCCTAGTACACAGCCCCAGCAAACAGCTCACTGTCCTAACCCTAGTACACAGCCCCAGCAAACAGCTCACTGTCCTCACCCTAGTACACAGCCCCAGCAAACAGCTCACTGTCCTAACCCTAGTACACAGCCCCAGCAAACAGCTCACTGTCCTCACCCTAGTAAACAGCCCCAGCAAACAGCTCACTGTCCTAACCCTAGTACACAGCCCCAGCAAACAGCTCACTGTCCTCACCCTAGTACACAGCCCCAGCAAACAGCTCACTGTCCTAACCCTAGTACACAGCCCCAGCAAACAGCTCACTGTCCTCACCCTAGTAAACAGCCCCAGCAAACAGCTCACTGTCCTCACCCTAGTAAACAGCCCCATCAAACGGCTCACTGTCCTCACCCTAGTAAACAGCCCCATCAAACAGCTCACTGTCCTAACCCTAGTACACAGCCCCATCAAACGGCTCACTGGCCGAGGGGCAGAACTGAAGCCGCCACAGGACCCGTGAAGAACGACAAGATCCTTCCAGGAGCTGGGTTCACTTCTCAGTGCTCTCATTCGGCAGTGGCACGGCCGGGTGTTTGATTGCTTCTGTCTGAGGGGGTCACGTCTCCTGGGTGCGTATGGAGGAAGTGCTATTGATGAGAGTCCAGGGTGGGAGACCAGATCACTCTCCAACCACTCGATATCAGCTGCACACAAGGCGTATTGATGATCTAGTCCTGGGAGGCGATACACACCTGCTGTTGACCAGGCTCAGAGACGAGACAGGGGAGGAGGAGAGGAGGAGAGGAGACGGGTAGAGGAGGAGAGGAGGAGAGGAGAGGTGTAGAGGAGGAGAGGAGAGGAGGAGTGGAGGAGACGAGGAAAGGAGGAGGAGGAGACGAGAGGAGGAGAGGAGAGTGGGAGCGAGTGAGAGAGAGACAGTGAAGGAGAGATTGTGTGACACTGAGATCCTGCACTTGAGCGTAGAACAGGCCGAGGCTCAAAAGCACAAACTGACCTGCTTGGTGGGCTATCAGGAACCTCCCAGGAAGCTCAGTGTCATCGCACAATCTCTCATCAACCTACACAAACTCTCTCGAAAACACGCAGCAGTAAACCTGCTTAATCCTGTCTTCTCATTCCTCTTGTCTCTGGACTTCCTGAAGGCACCACGGAATGCTAGAGAACCATGAGCTACACCAGCTCGCAAGCACACACGCACTGCACCCTGGGTAAATTACACGTGGGATATTTGACGGAATTTGAAAGGAATTGAGCTGGATTTGATTTGAGTCACAGTTGGAACTTACAGGACTGGCTTAATTACAGTCACTCAGACAAGGTTAACCACGAGTATTTGACAGTATTTATAAATAACAACTATCTCAGGTCCGAGACCTTCATGCCTGAATCAGTCCAGAGCAAAAAGGGCTCCTGAATGCCCAGTGGCCACCTCTTTACATTCATGTTTAGCAAGGTAACATTATATGGAGGGGATACACGCATCATGCTCCTGGTCGACCATGCAATATTGATGTTGACAGGCAGAGAGGAACGATGGCAGGAATAACACGGGGAAATGGAGCCTGTTGTCACTGACGGGGCAAGGGCAGAGAGATGACAAGGCACACTCAGCCCCGCCATGGATCCTCCCTTCTCCCCTTCCTCATTCGCTTTTCAACTCCCCCTGCTTCTTCCCTCTTCTCCTCTCTCTCGCTTTCTCCACCTCCGCGTTTCCCCGTGCCCCAACCTCTCTGGTTCTCTCTCTCCTTCTTTACCTCTCCCTCTCTCTCTCTCTCTCTCTTCTCCCTCTTCCCTCAATATTTCCCTCTCCTCATTTCCCTATCCGTCCATCTCCGTTCTCTCCTTTTCTCTCTCCCTTCTTCCACCTTTTCCTCTCTCTTTCCCTTCACCTCCCTATCTCCATCCCTCCCTCCATCTCTTCCCCTCCCCTTCCCTGCATCTCTCCCACTCTCCCTCAATGTCCCTCTCTTGGTCCACATCCCCCGCCCGTCCTTCTCCCTCCAGCTCTCTCAGAGTAATGACACCCTTCAGCTGGAATAGTCAACATTGTTCAGAGCTGCAGCCTCACCCGCTGCCTCATTACTCACGCCTTCATTAGGAGCTGCCTCCGTGAGTCAGAGGCACGCAAGCTTTCTTGTTCTACCTTTCATAAACACGACCCATTATGAGTCAATGGACAAAACGGGCAAAACATTAGGCGTTGGTGTCAGGGGGCAAGATGCAGGGAGAGGTTGTGCATAGATATATCTGCTTAGCTGACCCCTTCTCAGCCCTGGTACGCTTCTGAGAGAACGGGCCAGGGCCCCATGTCACAGCTGTGAGTGAGTGTGTGTGTGTGTGAGTCAGTCAGTGAGGGTGTGTGTCTGTGTCCGTGTGTGTGCCTAAGAGACAGGGAAGATGCTGCAGGGTACAGCTCTCTTTGACCTCTTGACCCTTCCACTGTTGTCTTAACAACTGTTGCCACATGCGTCTGGGCAACCAATCAGCTAATAGCTTGCCAGCTAGCAAAACACACAACACAAACAACTGTTTTTCTTCAACCCCAGTCTCCAGTCAGCTAAATGAATGTCATCTGCTGTCGGAAGCAGAGCAGGAAGCCATCAGCAGCCTCCCATGACTTAGTACTCACACAAGAACTACGTTTTTGAAATGTAGCTCCAAAAGCACAGATGGTTTTTGGGGACTATTTCACTTGTTTCATTGTGAGGGGGTCTCCAGCCCACCAGAACACCGGCCTCTTTCTGAGCCTGTCTGTGAAGAAACACTTTGGCCTTCATGGAGAACTTTGGAGACGTATGGAGAACTTTGGCTGACGTGGAGAACCACTCTTGGAGGAAGGAGAAGCAAAAAAAACTGCCATCTGTAAATGGGTCCATTAAAGAAATGAACTATTAAAGTGTCTGGATTATTTGGTCTTGAGTAATTATGAGAGAATGGTCAGAAAGTTGGCAGCAACTAGCTTGACTAAGCCCTGACTGAAAACACAAGGGAGGGGGAGAGACAAAAAAAAAAGAGAGCGAAAGAGAGAAGGAGAGAGAGATAGAAACAGCCGAAAGACGAATGGAGGACTTAAACATGTCTAGACAGCTAGACTGACGGATGATTCACTCACAGTGGACGGCGTGATTCTATGGTCTGCAAAATCACGACGTTTCTACTTCAATACAAATAGAGGGTTCAACCATGTATCAGGGCGGTCGTTGCCTTGGTGGGAAACGCAGGGTAAGAAGGTAGTGGTAGAAGGAAGGTCTCTCCTGCTACCTCCAATCTGCTGATTTGAAACCTGAGCTCAGAACATCCATTGTAACTGTCAGGTGGGCTTTAGCATTGAGTTACTTCCACGTATATCTTTTTTTATAAAATCATTTTAAACTCACTGGGGTGGGTGCAACCTGTACAGTCAAAATACATGAGGGCCAAGTCTATGTGATGAAACACACATGAAAATGACACGGGCAGAAAGCACACAGACAGGCAGACAGGCAGACAGACAGGCAGAGAGACAGACAGACAGACAGACAGGCAAGCAGACAGGCAGACAGGCAGACAGACAGGCAGACAGGCAGACCAACAGACAGACAGACTGACATGGTTGGATGCAGGCAGACAGATAGATAAACACAAAGATACACACACACACACTCAATGTGTCTCTGAAGAAATGACAGTGTGGGCGGAAAGGGAGTTGAACTGCACCAGTTATTAATATCACTGAATATGATGCTAATAGAAGCAGCCCTTTTATAGCGTTTGTTTACTGCATGGAGACAAAACGCCATGAATCCAGTTTCATACTGAACCTTGAAATGCAGAGCTTTACACGGAGGCTGAAATAAAGAGCACCATACCGGAGTCTCACATTCGGAGCTTTACACAGACGCCTCAAACAAAGAGTTTCTTACTTAGTCTCATTCTCAAATAAGGTGTTTTACACTCAAGTCCTCACTAACCGTGGAGAGTAACAGCTTCTTATCCTGCCCAAATCTCTCCAGCGCTAGCAGCTGCATGCAACCCTTCCAGATCAGCCGGCTCCTAAACAAAAGCACATCAAGAAGCGTGTGGCTGAGCTGACAAAGTCCCGACCGACCGTCAGCGTTTCTGCCATCCCTGTCGGCCGCTCATATGAAAAAGGTATGGGGATGCCCCTACAGGGTCTCTACAGGGCTAGTTGGCAAGGTGCGGAGATAAAGCTCTCCTCAGCAGTGCTTAAGTGATTTCTGGTGCTTCAGAACGTCCTACCTCCTCCCTCTCAGCCTGCTGGCTGACAACATCTGTCGTGGGGGACTACTCAGAGCAAGAGAACAAGCGCGGGGAGAGGTTGACGTCAAAAGATAAACAGCGACAATCATCTCAGCGGGGGAGGCAGGGAGCGGGGGAGGAAGGGAGTGAAGAGGGAGGCGGGAGGAGAGGAAGGAGGAGGGGGGGGGAAGGGAGTGAAGAGGGAGGCGGGAAGAGATGAAGGAGGAGGGGGGGAGAGGCGGAGTACAGTGTTTTAAATCACCGACACGTCAACATCTTAATCGCTCTGTCAAACTGGACTTGGAGAGGGAGAGCGAGAGGGGGAAGGGAGGGATGCGGGGAGATAGGGGGGGGGGGCAAAGGGCAGAGATAAAAAGAGAGTGACAGTGAGAGGAGAAAGACAGAGTAAGGGACTGAGAGAAAGACATATAAAGAGAACGCCAGAGAGTTGAACAGAAGATGTATTTCTGTCTAGTATACAGGTAAGGTCACGGAGGCCAGGTATGGTTATATAGTAGGCCGAGATAGATCTCTGATGACATTTGATTGAACGCAAACAAACTCGTCCATCTCTGATATTTTCCTTCTTTCCACGAGCGCTTTCTAAACCTGCAGTATTCCAGTAAAGAAGACCCCTCTTCATGGTGGCTTTGTTTGTTTACACTGAACCAAACAAACGCAACATGACCGTGAGGGACAACCGGCGTGTGATTTTAGATACCAGAGTTGATGTTTACCTGACTACCTCCGCTGCCGGCTTAACACTAGGACAACAATGACTCCCCATTCCGTGTTGGTACTTGGTACTTCAGAACTGCGAGGCAGCACTAATGCACCAGCTTCCTGCATTGAACAGGCTGAGTACAAGGAGCTTCAGAGAGACCGGAAGAACAGAACACAGCACAGATGACCCAGACCAGAAACTGGTCCAGGGCTTTCAGGGACTCGTTTCAGCACAGTGCTCCGTTTTCTAGATGGAGGGGAACAAGGACAGAACCCTTGGAACTGCTCAGTAAACCGGCTACACAAGCACATGGTCAAACTGCATAGAATCAGCTTGAAAGCTGTTGTCCCTAATATTGACTGACTGCCCAAGCAGAACGATGATCCAAGACACATTGAGGGTTTTGGGGAGGGAGGGTGGGGGTGTGGGTGGGTGTGGGGAGGGTGCGGATGGAGGTGAGACTGAGGGGGTAGGTCTGCAGGGATGGAGGTGAGACTGAGGGGGTAGGTCTGCAGGGATGGAGGTGAGACTGAGGGGGTAGGTCTGCAGGGATGGAGGTGAGACTGACGGGGTAGGTCTGCAGGGATGGAGGTGAGACTGACGGGGTAGGTCTGCAGGGATGGAGGTGAGACTGACGGGGGTAGGTCTGCAGATCCCGTCGTCTCCCCCTGGTGGAGTAGCTTCAGGACTGTAACAAGGACGTGTCAAAGGTCATCGTTCCTTAATGACCAGATTCCATTTCAATCAGCCCGGAATCTTAGGAGAGCCGAGGAAGGGGTGCTAAATCACGGCGTGCCGTCGTCCCAGCAACGGGGGTGAGGTGAAGCCAGACGTGGAGGACCAATCAGCAGGAACATCTCATCGTCCTTTGTCTCCCAGCGCAAGAGTCAGAGAGGCTCTGAACAGAGCGTGTCAGGACCGCAGGCAGGGCAGGGAAGCTGAGCAGGAGGTCTGAGCTCCACAGTCTTGACATGGCTCTGATCCCTAACGTGGATTTGAACCTGTCAGACGTTGTACCCAGCTCCCCTCACGCACCCCAAGTGCCCCATTACACCGGCTCTGGCTTTCTTCCTCATCTGCTCGCATGAACAAGAAAGTTGAGGCTTGTTCCAAGACATTATGAACCTTTCATCCCTTCGCTCTCTCTCTTTCTGTCTCTCTCAGTCTCTCTCACTCCCTACTCCCCATCTCCGCTATGGCAACCACAAAGGGTACTAATTGCAGGATGGGTAGCGTGTGCAGTGAGCAACTGGAGGAGCAGGGCTGTGGAAGACCCGCACGGCTTTTGCTGGGTTGTCTGCTTGAGGTGGAAACAGTTTCCTGCCAGGAGAACCGGACAGGCTGGCTGATTCATAAAACTGTGGCAATATCTGTGAATGTGAGCTTAGTGGAACTGTGTCCACCAATCGCACAAGCCAAAGCTGACTGGGTGCAGCAATGCTGGATTTAAGAACCAACACCGTTCTCCGCAGGAGAATACAAGCGGTTTATCTGCCTGGAATTCAGTAGACGTGTTTTCACTGTGTTTCTTCTTTGTCCATTTCAAATATGTCAGGCTGCCTGGCACACGGTGCCGAACGCAACCCTCAGCCAGTCATGCCTCTCCTCAAAGCAACACAGGAGGTGATGGAAACACGACGGGCCCAGGAGACAAGAGAAACACAGAAATAATCACGAATGTTGATATGAAAACAGCCTCTCCCTGAGGACTCTGTTAGCTGGCGTTCCTGGCTTGTTTTTTCTCTCTTTCTAACCCCATTTAAATTGGGAGCACCAAACGCCCCATCTGTATTCCACTCAGCCTGGGAGAAGACAAGAGTGTTCGTGAGGACCTGTCTGCCCCCAGCTGAGAGTCATGTTGTATCATATTACCGAGCAACAGTTGGAAACACCGAGGATCAATCATCACTCAAAGGGCTGCAAAGAACAACGCTAAGAGCCAATCAGGAAGTTTGGTGGCGCGGGCATCATCTAGTAACTGAAGACTGACGTCTGAGAAGGTCTCCACTTGAAATGATGCAACCGGTTGTTTGTTCTGATTGAAATGTGTGTTTAATATTGAGATGTTTATTCCATCTTTATTCCAAATAGGCTTTTGAGCCACAAGGCAAACGCAGAGAGGCCGAGCTAATGACCTCATATGGGTACCAGACGATGTTCTTAGGCCAGACTGGTAACCAGAGAGGGTCAGTAAACACACTTAAAATGCATGGCTGAGGTCATCACACACACGCAAATCATGAGGTAAACACACTCATTCCACATCTAAACTATTAAAATGGGAACAAACACCAGCAAATACTCAGACAGTATTCACACATGGCTGTAACACAGACACACATATATTTAGCAAGTTCACACATGCCTGGGTAAACACCCCTCCACACACACACACACAGCTGAGGGTAATTAGCCGGCTAATGGAAGTCTTGCCACCTGTGAGGTGGCAGGCCCAGCAGTGCGTGACGGCGGAGCGACGTCTCCGTGATCCTGGATCACAGCTCACACGCCAGGCAACCGGCACGGCAAGCTGGTGTGCAAGCAGGCGAGCATGATGGAGCACCAGAACGTTTCAGAGGTGGACTGGAGCGAGAGGAGAGCTTCATAACCTGCAGCCACGCTAACAGGACCTTCTGAGCGTGGAGCCCATTACAGCCTGCTTCTCATTCTCATTCAGCTGGCACCCTCCCCCTCTCCCTCCCCCTCCCTGTCTCTCTCTCTTCACTTTGCCCAGTCCCCTCTCCATGCTCCCTCTCTCTCCTCAAGCTCTGCTACCCACAGCCAGCCGGAGAACCCCTGGCACTTTGTATTTTCCTGCTGGTCCCCCAAGCTCGCTCCCTCCTCTCTCTCTCTCACTCTCCCTCCCCTCTCCTCTCCTCTCTCCTCCCTACCCTCCCTCACCTCCCTCTCCCTTCCCTCCTCTCCCCTTCCCTCCTCTCTCCCTCCCTCTCTCGCCCTTTGCTCCTCTTCCTCGCAAAGCCCCGTTGCAGCCATCCGCCTCCTCTGATCTCTGCCAAAGCGTTGATAATTGATTCTTTAAGGGATAAGCTCTCTGACGTTTCATATTTCCACCACCCAGTTCCTTATTAAAAACACATTTCTGGGGGCAGGAGTGGCAACACAGTGACACGCATTAAAACGGATTCCTCAGATGTCTGCTGGAGCCGTGAATTTGCCCCATCCGTCCCGTCTCCTCCCCTTCCCCCCCTACCCCCCTGCCCCACCCTGTCAAGCCACTCAATCATCAAGCCCCCCTTCCTTCTCTCTCCTCCCTCTCTCCCTCTCTCTCTCTTAATTAAAACGGCCGTTAGTGAGGCAGTGATTGCTGTTTCTGGAAGTGTGTGAAGTGGAGCGAGGAGGGATGACAGAGTCAGGGCCTCTACAGTTGGACTCGAGCCTGGGTTGCCACAGAGCCCTCGCTCCCCGACTGGAGATGCACTGTGTTCATGTTTACTCCTCAGAGTTGGAGAGGAGGAGTCCAAGCTGAGGAAGTTAATTAGGAAGAGATTATTATCAGAGGAAAACTACCAGAAAAATCTACTATTTCTCCCTTAGCGGTATTAAGTTTCTTCAAATTTGCGTTCATACCACCGTTTCTGGTTCGCTTTGCATTTTAATTGTCAAGATTAAGATCAAAAATCAACACGTGTGTCCGTGTGGGTGGATGGGAACCTGAACAAACACTTTTGCTACACCCTGGAGTCATGTTTTTTTTTCATAGAAAATGGCCTCATTAGACAGCAACTGGGATATCGAATTGATCTCTGCATCTCTGACGGCCACAGTAATAGCAGACTGATTGATCCACACCAGGGGGAGATTCTGGCCATGGCACTGGTCAGCAGGACCTGCCCGCAGCCTGGAGATGATTATTAGGAGGAGTAAAGGAGGGGTGTCATAAACGCCTGATGAAAGACAAGAGATTAAAGCGCCATCTAAATATTTGATGTGAGTTGGCGGGGGGCTGGAGTCAGACGAGGCCTGTGGCTTCACAGCTCATCTACATTCCCAGAGTGAGGGCGAGACTGATCCTAGACCTTGAGGAACAGGGCATTTATGGATTATGTAGACTTTCTTGTCACTACAGCACTTACATAAAATAAACATAATGTCAACCTTAGCTTGTGTGTGTGTGTGTGTGTGTGTGTGTTTGTGCAGCAACATAAGTTACATACAAGTGTCTCTGCTGGCTGCACCACTCTTTAACCATGGGGGGGAGAGGGACACAGATAACATGGAGAGAAAGAAAAAAGGGAGAGACAAAGAGAGGAGAGACAGTGAGAGTGAGTTAGAGAAGGAGAGAGAGAGAAAAAGAGAGAGGTAAAGACAGTGAGAGAGAGAGAGAGAGAGAGAGAGAGAGAGAGAGAGAGAGAGAGAGAGAGAGAGAGAGAGAGAGAGAGAGAGAGAGAGAGAGAGAGAGAGAGAGAGAGAGAGAGAGAGAGAGAGAGAGAGAGAGAGAGAGAGAGAGAGAGAGACAGCTTGCCTACAAGCCTGCAGGCAAGGATGGAAAAATCCTACTGCCTCTCGTCAGGTCACTTTGTTTCATATGGAAACTCGTTTGTCTTGATCATCATGCAAAGGTCAAGAGAAAAAACGATGTATTTATCTAAACTTCTGGGCGCTCAACCAAGTCCAGCACATTGAGCTCTTCCAACCACAGCTGAAAGGCTTGATTCTTTAGAGAATCTCACACGACAGCTCTATAGACAAAGACTCAAGGGCCAACAGTTTCCCCATCCACTCTGATCAAACACTCCTAAGGTTTTACTTACCTGATGAAACACATCTAATCAACAGTGTGGTGATCACAGTATGCTGTTTCTCTTTAACAGTGGGCAATGCTTCAAATAAGCAGAAGTGTAGTTGCAGGGTCAATCTGGTCATTATTTTGATATGAGAGAGAGAGACAGAGAGAGAGAGACTTTGTAACTATTTAATGGTCAGTGAAAGCTTGTCATTATGGTTAATTCTGCTCTAAGGAGGGTGTAATTCTACCTCATACAAAGAGATGCTTTGTGTTGGCTTGCCAACTTTGTCTGAAGAGAGGGTGAAGTAGTTTGAGGTAGGATCTCTGGATAAACTGTTGCCGGGGGAAACCACAGGGCGTCTTGGCACCTCCACTTACCCTCAAGCAATTTAGAACCATTTTGACCAATTTACTGCTTATCTTGGTCCAAAACTTCCACATGTACCAGTTTAAACTGGTATTGATTGACGCATTCTTTGAAAAAAGGTGAATTAACATCGATTGTGGACTACATGTTGGCCTCTTAGGAGGTGCAGACTTCCATCAACTGTGGGTGTGGTGATATAAGGGTTGGGGGGTGGGGGGTGCAGAGGTTGTGAAGTGGCTGTGGGAGGTACAGGAGTTTGGGAGTGAGGGTGGGGGGTACAGAGGTTGGGGTGTGGGGGTCGGGATGGGGGTCGGAGGATGGTCAGTAAGTGTCCTATAAGTTTTCAAGCCAGCCAGGTCTATCATACACTTGTCAAACGCAATACCAAACATGTATGCATCAGCACACACACACAAACACCACACACTGTGCTGCGGTCTAGGACAGGACCTATCATGCTGCTACAGACTTTTATTGGCCGTAGGGAGAAGTGAGACTGCCAGACCGTGGAATATTACCTCAGCAGAGCGCCAGTGAAGGGCAGAGTTGGACACACACAGGCAAGCACAAACACACACATGTACATGCACACACTCTGCTAGATGTAGCGTAAGATGGCACCAAGGACTTATGACAAGTGGGATGATAAGAACAAAGGTATTCGGAGCTACAGAGTTCTTGCAGTGCACGACACCTAAATAAACAAGAGAACAGACACAATACTGACCAGGTGTGAATACTGAACAGGTGTAAATATCCAGTAAAGGTCATGGCAGCTCAGTGTACTCAACAGACAAACAAACGTAGAGGGGTACAGAAATGACCCCGGTCTCAAAAGCACCCGTGTCCACGGTCCTCTCCACAGACACGGGAGGCCGGACAGCACAAAAGCCCTCGTCTGGTTCACATCAGCCAGATGGGAGGAGAGAGGCTGACACAACAGCGCTCTCCGTGTGGTCAGGGTAGGGAGGTAAAGCCTGTACTCTGAGGGGGGAGACATGGCTGAGGCAGCCGGAAGCCTCAGATAACTGCCTGGTCGGGGCGTCGAGGGAGGGACTCACCACTTTGAAGTCCTCGGCGCTGCACTCCATGCCTCGGTAGAAGCAGGACAGCAGCATGTCTTTGATGTCGTGGCCCGTGCGGTCGTAGAACTCGCGCATGTTGAAGGGGCGGGGCTTGTAGCTGTCGAAGTCGGCCCTCTCCCGGAGGATCTGGAGGACGCTCTCCTCCACCATGTGAGTGTCCCGGATCTCATATCTGGAAAAGAGAGGACGACAAGCGTCCCACAGGATGGAGTTGGTGTTCGTAGGTGAAAAGGAAAGAGATTGATTGAGTAACACACACACAGAGAGAGAGAGAGAGAGAGAGAGCGAGAGAGCGAGAGAGAGAGAGAGAGAGAGAGAGAGAGAGAGAGAGAGAGAGAGAGAGAGAGAGAGAGAGAGAGAGAGAGAGAGAGAGAGAGAGAGAGAAAAGAGAGAAAAAGAGAGAATATGTCAGTTTCATGTCAGTTTACAGGCCCCAGTACTGGACCATCTCCCAGGATATCATCTCCCAATTGTCTGGAACAGTGAGGGACCTAGCAAGGTGAGAATATCTCATCACCTCCTCTGCATTTGATCTCAATCACAGTCCTCTGATGGTTTAATTACAGAGTTTGCGATGATAGTAGGGATAAGAGCCTGTTCTCATGCTGTAATTCAAGTCGAGAGCCCGTACTGGCACTCTGGAAATGTATACAGTACATAATTTAGCCTGCATTCACAGTTCAAACACTTCACTTGCCATCTGCTTGCTTTGAGAGGCGTAAATACTATATAGTCTACGGTACACACGCACGCACTTACACGCACTGCCTAGACATATAGCCTTGCCTTGGCATCTTTTAAGTTTACCGTTTACTGCCATGCAGTTGGGAGGACGTTCTGGAATGAGGAGCGAATCACGCATCAACATCAACCTGGGGTAGGCGGCCCCCCTCCTCCCTATCAACACTCCACACCTGCTAACAGAAAGTCCCACTTCCTAATTAACCTCGCTCAACTCTGGTGCCCCTTCTCCTCCTCAAACTCGTCTCTCCATTTCATTACCAAACGCGGAGGAAATAGTCTTTGATATATTACGTTGACTGTGAACTGGTACCCACCAGAGTAAGAAAAATGTAAGGAACGCGCTTTTTCTCCAACCTTCCTAACGCATGCAATATACAAGGTTTATTCCGAATGTCTGCGGTATGAAATCTTGTCAATAAAGTCTTTCCAGCGGCGTGTCGTCTCTGTGTTCATATGGAACAAGCTCCAATTTCTGGGTAATCAGTTTGTGGAGTACACTAACTAGGTTAGTGTGACTGCGCGAGGAGAAAATCATCACAATTCTTAAATTCAAAGGGGGGGGGGCAGTGTGGAAAAATCATTATAAGATATTGTAATACACGATCTAATGAAAGTTTGATCAGTGCAAGTAGCGCTAATCTTAGACAACACGGCAATCAGTGTCTTTCCTTGAAAAGATTACATTAACCTATCCACTATATTTAGCCTTGTACCTGAACATGGTCAGTTTTTATGCTGCCTTCACGTGCTATCGGAATTATGGTAAATACTAGTTTCCGGCTGGGAAGTTACACATGAACGCCCCCTCAAACCGTAATTACCAGTGATACCCGAGTTCCCGAGTTGAATGATGTTTCCGATGTTGATTAACCTGTACCATTTGTTGCGTCTATTTCCTCCTCTAGAAGGTGCATAATTGAATTTCAAAGTATTTCCAATATGATGGTGCAGATATTGCGTCCGCCATTTTTAACACAGCTCCGACCAAAAGCACTTGAACATGACGTCCTCGCAATCTCGATTTTACAAGTGGGAAATAGGATCTTCCGAATAGAACGTGAGGCAGCATTTGACAGGTCCAATATGTAAACTGCTTACTGTGAAGCTCATTTGACGTCCACTATTAAGCCTCAATGGACAAGTCTGCGACACAACTTAGGTCACAAAAAGACTTGGTTGACACCGGTTGTGACACTGTAACCACTCGCTCTGAATGCAGCACAGGATAGCATGCATCCTCACCTTGTCAGAATTATCTGGATATCATATTCATATTTAATTAGAATATTGTATCATAAAAATCTGTTTATTTCTAACTGTAATTGAATTGTACCTCTGAACTTCTTGTTTCCTTCTCCCAGCAAGAAGCCAGGAGACCACTTACGACTCTGCGTTCCAGATCCCTGAGTCACAGAGCTTTGGAAGAAGCGGATACAATCACAATAATATGTGTGTGAGTTTTTAATATTTCCCTGCCTCGGCTCCCTGAAGCAATCACAGCACACTTGCTGGATCAGGGAAAGAAGGGGAGGGGGAAGGGGGGGTTGGATTATTGGCCACAAGCACTTTAATTTTCAGATGCAGGCTGAAGAAGAAGCATCTGCACCCCCCCCCCCCCCTACCAACCCCCCCCCCCCCCCCCCTCCAGGAAGGAGGAAAAGAGCACCGAGACACGACGCTGGTTATCTCAGGGGTGCAGAGATGATGCCAGCTGACTCCATTAGAGACTGAGTCTATGAGGCTTGGTGGCGTCACAGCAGGAGTGGCATCCTCAGCACCTGACCCCTACGCTGGCCCCAGACACGACCAAGACACACTGCCAGTATATACCAGGACTGAAACAGCCTATATAACGTGTGCTTTTCATCTGTATGAGAATTAGTACTCGTTGCACTGGTTAAGTCAATCACACCACAAATATTTGGATGTGTTTTTCATGAGAACTTCCACAGGTAAAACGTCTGGCCTCTTCAACCTGCCATTCCTTAACCCTCGTGCTGCCTTCGGGTCACATGACCCAAAGGTTCATAACGAACCATCGTTGTGTTTACCCAATTTTACCCAATACAAAAACAAATAAAAATAATTTTCTTTTAACCATTCCAATGTGGGGGGTCTGAGACAGCCTGACAGTTAAAAGAAAATGCTTCACTTTGTTTTTGTATGAGGTAAATTTGTCGCAATACGACGGTGGGTCACAATGACTGATGGGTCAGAATGACCCGAAGATAACACAAGGGTTAAAGCCTCCGATGTCCAGGAAGTTGTCACTCAACAATCATCAGTTCCTGTTACCGTCATCTGCCTAATTAATAATCTGTGTAATTCCCCCAGACTGCAGGCTTCTAAGCGCGAGGATCACCTGAGTTATCTCTTTCTCTCCATCATCTATTTGTCATGGCAATTCTTTCTTTGTATTTCACTGGCATACTAGATAAGCACAGCTTACTGGGGATGCACCTGTGGTTAATCACTAATACTGAAGATGGTGGAAAGAGGCTTAGGGCTTTAGTGAGCGCTCAGATGGAAGGGGTGCAGTACAGGCTGCCTACAAGTCTAAATCTGAGGGAATATTAATTTCACCTAAAGTAGTTGTATTTCCTTTCTCTTCTGTATAGTACTATTGAAACATTTAGCTATAAAATGACTTTTATAAAGTGTTGTATATATTGTATATAATTGGTATTTCTTACTAGATGACTCGTCTAGAGCCTACAGATCAAGGACATAACCATAAGATTAACCTCCCTTCTTAGCAATTCTGCATTTAAGATACACATTTGGGGCAGTGGAATCCTGTATCAGCGAAACACAAGCTTCACTGCCTCCCAAAAGCTGACTGTACTGTTTAGTCTATCCTAACACCATCTTCTCTCTTGTAGGGAATCTGATCACCATCATTTCTTCTGTTCTTAGAATTACACTTACTGCATAAAAGTCTGACAAATAACTGAGATTTTCTGCCCTGTGAGCTGTGACTGAATACACAACAAGAACAGTGTGTGGGTTGATAGTAGCATTTCCCCCTGGAGCCTCAGACAGTACCTCTGTTCCTGCTCCTGAAGCACAGGAGAGCGTCAGGACTCCAGCCACACAACCAAAGGAGGAGCAAGAGGGCCCTGGGGGATGGAGGGATGGTACGATAAAGAAATAAAGAGAGCGAGAAGGGAAGAGAGGTTGAGAAGTAGCTGAGGTGAGGGGGAAGTGAAGGTAAACGGAGAGCACGAGGACGGCGAGGAGGAAGGAGGAGCTGAAGAGATCGAAGAGATGGAGAGAGGATGGAGGACAGGAGGGGAGGATAGAGAAGGATGGATAGTACGGTACAGGAGAGAACGAATGAAGGGCCAGGGCAGGGGTGGGGGTGGGCACCGAGGAGGAGAGCGATATAGAGATGGAGGGGAGGTGAGGAGGGAGTCCAGGGCAGGGTCGGGGTCTTTTTTATCAACACGACAGCACACTGACTTCACAAACAACCCTAATTACACAGGGATGAAGGCCTGTTTATCACACAGCTTACCAGACACAAGTTAATTGCCTCCGCTTGTCCTCGCTCCCTCCCTCCCTCCCTCATCTTCAGATGTCCCCTCAGCCCCTCTGCCGCCAATGCTTCTCTCTGTGCCGCGTGTTTACAAACACACGACTTTGTAGTCCTATCTCACACAGCAGCACCTGTTTCTGTAGCGGAGAAAGGACTGCTGGGATGAGCCAAGTGGAAACACATGGAAGGACACAGTGGGTGGGGACTCAATACCCATACTACACACTATTTAGTATTCCAGAAAAAAAGATTTTGTATGTCCCAAGACATAGTATGCCAAAAAAGACCAGAATGTCCTGCTGCATCATAACCCAGAGAATCTCAGAGTCTATTAATTTCGATGTACGCATCGCTCCAAAGGTCCAGTAATGCATGTTCTCCCTTAGGCAACAGAAACCAACTCATTCCTGTGAAGGCGAGGGTGATGGGTGAATACATCTATGGAGGTCACAGAGAAGGGTCTAAAGGAAAATGAAATTACAGTTCTGACATTCTTATATGTACCACACATAGGCTGATCCCAACAGAGCTGGAGGCCCATGGATCAATAAACTAAAAATACCCAGCCACTGATTGTGTGTGTGTGTGTGTGTAAAAGATGTTTGCTAAAAAAAGTGTGTCTGAGGGTGTGTAGTTGTATGTGCGTGTGTGTGTGAGCAGAATAATAGCTTATACTTTATATTGAGTGTTGTGTGCCATAGTGTTAAAATATTGTGAGTGTGTGTGTGTGTGGTTGTATGTTTCAGTGTGAGGGTGTGTGGTTGTGTGTTTCAGTGTGTGTTATGACGGTGTGTGTCCTCCCATCATAACAAGAGTTCATTATAAACCTCAGCAGCATGCACTGATTGAATGTTTCGTGTAAAAAGGAGTCTGTGCATAATAAGCATCAACTAGTCCAATTGGCATTGATTGACTTTGTGTTTGTCTTGTGTTTGACCCCATCTGGAGTTTCACCTCTCCACCCTCTCTCCACCCTCTCTCTCCACTCTCTCTTTCTCTGAGTTAAGTCTAACTGAGCCAACACAATGGCCTAAAAGGTTTTACATGTTCATGTTACATGTGTTGTTTGCAGAACTCTCACGCTAGTGTCGGGTACTGGGGTGGCTTTCCAAGATTTTCACTCACTCGCCTTTACAAAGACAGGGAGTCAGATGGCTGAGCGGTGAGGGAGTCGGGCTAGTAATCTGAAGGTTGCCAGTTCGATTCCCGGCAGTGCAAAATGACGTTGTGTCCTTGGGCAAGGCATTTCACCCTACTTGCCTCTGGGGGAATGTCCCTGTACTTAATGTAAGTCGCTCTGGATAAGAGCGTCTGCTAAATGACTAAATGTACAAAGAAAACTCTCAACGTGGGTGTATTTCCATCACTGGTGTAGCGGGGTCGGCGTGGAGGCACAATCTGCCTGACGTCAATGTAACATACGGCTGTCTTCTTGGTCTAATGGTAGGCAACTAGACAAATGACAAGGAGGAGAACATGGTCCTAACCCCATCAGTTCAACATGCACTGATCAATATGGAATACTAGTGAGCTGTAGACCATTATGCATCATGTATCCAACATACAGGAGCAGCACTGTTGAACGGAAAGCTGACATCGGCAAACAATTCACAAATATCTCACCAGCAAATCAACCCATTCACAAGAAAGGTGTGACAGCACTGTCACGCCAGTTCTAATCTGAGTTACGGTAGAGTGTGTCAGTGTCTTCACAGGACACAACAGTCCACAGAGAGAGTGACAGGCGGCTCACAGACACATCTGAAGTTAGTTACACACATGCAATTTACGAAACCATGACTGGACCTACTTGGGCCTAGATTAAGGAACAGTTACAAACACAAGTACACACACACAAACACACACACACACACACACACACCTTCCGTTGAGTAAAGCCAGTAGTTCTCCGGCGTGGTACAGGTCGTTGCGCGTCACTCGACCGAAGCGAAAGGAATTCAGGTTGCAGAAGGTGACGGCTGGGAAAGTCATGAGCGACGCCGACACCTCGTCCAGTTTGGTGATGTGAGGGTACTCGAAGTAGAACTGGACGCGGTCCACAGACACCAGCACCAGGAAGGACAAGGAACCCAGAAAGAATAGAATCCAAAGGCAGCGTTTGATGCAGATCCGTTGATAAGTGAACATGTGAGAGATCCCGTGAAGAGTGGACCTGCTCGCGAAAACTTCAATGGGCACCGGTTGCTTGTATTCCATCTCTTCAGGCTCCGATTTGAGATCCATGATGACCGCTGTCAGAGTGAAGAAACCTGGGGTTTTAGGCAATGCCTAGGCGAAGGGTTGTATTAATGGGAGGTTACAGACTGAGTTCACGCCCCTCTTCTCGTGTGTTTCCTATGTTTTTCGTCCACACTGTGCGAGGTGGTGCGTCACTGACACCCAGCGAAACATCTACCAGTGCATCCAGAACAATTCGGAGACTGTAGTCTGCGCTCGAGATGAGCAAGGCAGCACTCGAAACGCAATTCCGAATTTCTCTCACACGTTTGCTTTGGTTTCAGACCGGGTGTATGGCAGGAGCAGTCCTACAGCCTACAAGGGAAATATTGGGACTGAGAAGTTCAGATCAGGCCAAGGATAGACAAACTTGATCAAATATAATTAAATCAGATGTTCTTCAGTGACAGACAGGATACACACCGCATTTCCTTGAGACAAGCGCTCATGCCACTTGTGTACATCTTAATCAGCCATCTCACCGAAAACACATTTCACACACACATTTACCGGTCAAAGAGCAGGGGACGGTGTGTCAAATCCTGGGTGTGTGATCGCAAACATGCTTGGATTTCCCCTTAAGGCGACACGCTCTCATCCCTTTTCAGAATAGCCTCCTCGACAATCCAGGGATAGACTAACTCCGTTTTCATGAATTGTTTTTAAAACGTGATGTCTTGGACGGAGCTGCGCTCAACGTTGGTAGCCTAATCCAAATGGATCACGTTCCGCAAACAAGTGCACATAATTCCCGATGTTGTCCACAGAAAACAGTACTGGCCTCTCTGATCAATGAATGTTTCGTCAAATAGGAGAGCAAGGATTGGACAGCACGTGTTTTATATCGGGTGACGAAGTCGGTTAGAAATCGTAGCAAGAAACCGCGCGAGTCTCGGCATGGTTAGTGTCTCTCACGCAGACACTGAGCACCGACGGAAAGATACACCGAGGAAGAAATAAAAGGACGAAGGACGGAGAGGGACATTGTGGGATACAATGTGCAGGGGGTTGCTGGTTTAAGTGCTGACGTGAGCTGTAAACGATGTGCCTGCGGATATACAGTACCTACACCACAGCCTACAACACTAAACACTCATCAAACACCAAGGGCAGAGAAACACACATACACACACACACACAATACACCACGCACACACACACACAATAGACCACCACACACACACAAGCAGAAAACTACCAGTCAAGCATATGGTATGAGTTGACTGAATTGATGCAAAAACATTCAAATTGGAAAAGAATCAGATTGAAACAGATAAGGGAGCAGAACAGCTAGGGCAGATATGCTCCTGCTATATACTAGCAGTCGCCTCTGCCAAGCCAGTTACAGAGCCCTCCTGCCAGAGGCCAGAGGTAACCCACCCATGAAATTGCTCCTAATGTGCTTAGAATCCCCATTCGTCACACTACTGACCGTGACAAAGATTCAGTCATCTATAGAATCAGCATCTTGTATTGATCAGTCTATGTGCCGCATGCTGGTAAGTTTAGCAATGTTCTCCCCGGGATGATGAGAAGCGTTGGAGGACGTTGTGATATTACATCTGAAGAGCCATCAGCCCTGAAACACATCTCTGTTTCAATAACACAGTGCTTCTGGGAAAATTGCGTTGCCAGGCTTCGCTTTTAAAATTGATTGAGGTTGCCATACAGCTTGCTCTCTTACTGTAGGCTATGAAGTGTAATTGTAACTTTTCCCCAATATGAATAATGATAGCAACAACTGGCAAACTTTAATGTGTTTTGCATCAGTTTACCTAGGATTTACACCGTTCAAATGGAAATGTTCTGGCCCATTCTCCGAGTCTAAGATGAACCCTCCAGTCCTGCAGAACCTGTCAGGGGATATATTCTGTATTGATTCTTAGAACCCACCAGCTAGTGTACATGTAGTTCCGGACTTCTTACATTTACATTTAGTCATTTAGCAGACGCTCTTATCTAGAGCGACTTACAGTAAGTACAGGGACATACCCCCGAGGCAAGTAGGGTGAAGTGCCTTGCCCAAGGACACAACGTCAGTTGCCATGACCGGGAATCGAACTGGCAACCTTCGGATTACTAGCCCGACTCCCTCACCGCTCAGCCAACTGACTCCCCTTCTTATGGACTTTGAGTCTGTTTCAGGGCCAGGGTGTGTGCCTCGAGTTGTCCACAGACCTAACCTTACTCAGGTCAGTGCCAACACAATGACTGCACATCTACCGTACAATGGTGAACGAGAGAAGAAAGTTGGATTCTCCCACGCTTTCACAACCATCCAGGTGCCTAAAAGACTGTTGGAATGAAAGGAAGTTACATCATTTTTTCCTTTGTACAAACAAGGTTCTTTAAGAACTGTTGAAAGCTGTGTTAGAGAAAGGTGTTGAACTTTGGGTCAGGCTCCTCTGCTAAGAGTACGTTCCTACAATCCAATAAGATTCTGCAGGTTTATTCAAGGCAAGACAACTGGTCTCCCAGTGGAAATGCTGATGTTTCACAAATAAAGAACATGGGATGCATTATCATGTAATCAAACAAGTAAACAAACATTCTGCCTTACAGTATCCATGACTGTGTCCTGTACTCTTGATACACGTCCAGAAGATGCTGGGGAAACGTCTGCCATTTTGGTTTCATTAGCTAAAATCTAAGAGAGTTCTAGTTGTTTATCCTCATGTTGCTGACGCATGGTGTGCAGAACCAGCTTGAATATTTCATTGCTATGACAGCAGTGCGAGACTGAAGGCAGTGTAGGATTTGTGTTGGTGAGGAGGATTGTGTGTGTGAGTGTGTGTGTGTGGGGGGGGGGGGAGACAGGGGGGAGACGGGGGGGGACTGTGTTCTCCCACAGAGACTGCTTTCAGATCCATTGCTACCAGGACATGCATGCAGATTGGGCTCTCTCTCTCTGTCTCGCTGGCTGCCAGGCTGCTTGGGTGTGCCAGCCCAGCCTCGAGGAGGAGGCATGAGGATCAATGCTTTCTGAGCCCAGCCACGGCTTGTCAAGTCTTTTCACTTGGTGCTTCGTGAGGCTGCAATCGAGATGGTAAGGGGCCAGTGGCAGTTCTAGACAAATTTTACTGGGGGGGGGGGGCAGTGTTTAAGGGGCACATTAAAAAACAGAAACAAATGATATTTAAACATTAAATACTTTAATTTTGCTTTACATTAAAATCATACAAACGGCTCTCCATCTTCCAGCTCCTCAGCTCTCTCAATACTTTGATATGTTTCTCTAACTTTTTTTATTTACTGGGGCAAAAAAGGCTGCAATGTCCCTTCCTCGTTTCATGATGACTACTAGAAGAAGAAAAACGTGTAAAAAAAACATTCAGTCAGCTCAGGGCGGCCACCGGGGTGGTCAGGGTTCTACTCGGCCCCGAGTAGAACCGCCCCTGCAAGGGGCTCTTGACCCCTATAGCAACCAGGAACCAGTAGGCACACAAACACAAGTCAAACACACTCACACTAACATATGGCGAAATCACACACACTCATACACACTCTCACCCAATCTCCCGAAATAGTAGTCTGACCGATTGCAAACAACTGTTGTGTTGGAACTGCCATGACAATGATGTCATCACACAGGGCCAGGTGCAGGCTACAGACAGGATCTCTAGTAGTCCCACATGTTCCCCAGGTACTGTTTGAGGTGAGGCCTCAGGGAAGCTCAAATAGCTTTCCTTGCTGGAAAAAGCCTGAGTTTAATGGCTTCCACTGTAGTGAGCCTGCTCTGTGTAGCCAGAGGTGATCATGCAGTCCTAATGTTCTGCAGTTAGTTTAACAACCCCACACATCTATATTTCATGGAGGACACCCTAGAGACCCCCAGGGTCCTAAAGGATGTATCGTTGGGCTGCCCTGTTTAGAGATCCAGAACAGTGGCATACACAGAAAAAGGAGCCATCGTCCCTTAAATTTACAACTCAGTTCTCACCTTTATTTGATCTGAACAGGTCAGGCACTGTCTGCCTGCCTGCCTGCCTGCCTGCCTGTCTGTCTGTCTGTCTGTCTGTCTGTCTGTCTGTCTGCCTGTCTGTCTGTCTGTCTTCCCATCTGCCTGCCTGTCTGCCTGTCTGCCTGTCTGTCTGTCCGTCTGTCTTCCTTCCCATCTGCCTGCCTGCCTGTCTGCATTACAGCATAACACTTAATTATGAGAATACTAGTAAATCCCAGTCATGATTCCTAAAGGATAACTGTATATACTTTCTGTGAATGTACCAACAGGAACACGTACACACTTAGAGATAGTATTGATGTTTGCTGTTACTGTGTTGATTGGCTATTAACAGTGCTGTCCATAGACCCAGAGCCTTCCCGTCCTGCATCACAGTAAACATACCATCAGGGAGGAGGTAGAATTACACCCTCCTTAGAGCAGAATTAACCATAATGACAAGCTTTCACTGACCATTAAATAGTTACAAAGTCTCTCTCTCTCTGTCTGTCTCTCTCTCTCTCCTTCTCTCTCTCTCTCTCTCTCTCTCTCTCTCTCTCTCTCTCAATTCAATTCAATTGGCTTTATTAGCATTAAGGAACAAATGTTCATATTGCCAAAGCAATGGTGGAGCCACAGAAACAGTATTCATATCATTACTATGGACATCGGTATACTATTACAACTATTACTATAACAGCCAAACATGGCAAATTCAGTTGAAAGATTAAAGGATTGATTACGTAATATATATATACATATATACAGACATACACATGTCAGTCATACACACAGTATATTTTGTGTGTGTGCTTTGTGTGTGTGCCTTGTGTGTCTAGGTCACTCACTGTCTCTCAGGTTATGGCATACTGATACATACTGGGCAGCAAGGTATGCCCTGTCTCCTTCTCCTAAGAGGATTTTTACCTTTGAGAGGTCACTAAGACCTTTGAAATCTGACATTACAGAGTGGAGTTTGTTACAGTAATCATTTCTTATATCACTGAATGTTTCACATTGTAGGAGGAAGTGCATCTCTGTCTCAACCTCACCTGTCGAACAGTGACCACATATTCTGTTTTCTTTTGGTTGCCATGATTTTTTGTGTCGTCCTGTTTCAATTGCCAATTGGTGGTCATTGAGCCTGTACTTGGTTAGGATCTGTCTCTGCTTTCTATCTCTGACAGTATAGAGATATTCTGCCAGTTTATAATCTCTTTCTAAGGCTAGATAACATTCTAATCGACTTTGGCTTTTAGTTTCTTCTTTCCAATGTTCCAGGTAGGTTTCTTTACATTGTGTTATAATTTGGTTGACTCTGATTGGTGTTTGGAAAGCAGTGTTGGTGTGAGACTGGTCAGGGTGTGTCTGGGTGGGGGCAGTGAGTCTCAGCACCAACTGACATAGAGGACTCTTATCTGGGTTCAGCTCTTGGGTATGGAGGGCTTTGGAGTGGAGGGTGTCTAGAGGGCTGGATTTAAGGTGATTGAAGAAGTTTAGTGCTCTCTTTTGGATATTAATTATCATTGGGTATCTGCCTAATTCTGCTCTACATGCATTAGTTGGCGTCTTTCTGTGAACATGTAATATGTATCTGCAGAATTCTGCATGTAGAGATTCTGTTGGGTGTTTGTCCCAGCGGGTATAGCTATGATGACTGAGTGGACCCCATACTTCACTACCATACAGCGCAATGGCCTGGATCACACTATCAAATATTTTAAGCCAGATTTTAATTGGAATTTGCAAATTATAAAATGTTCTTCTACTTGCATTTAGGGCTCTTCGAGCTTTTTCTTTTAGTGCATTCACTGCCATGTTGAAACTCCCTGATGCTGTTATGGTTAAACCAAGATAGTTATAACTCATAGTATGTTCAATTACATGATTATTTATAATAAACTGGAATTTCTCTTCCTGGAATCTGGGGCGTTATTGAAATATCATGTATGAAATATCACATATTAGTTTTCTTCATATTTATTGCAAGGGCCCAGTTTTGACAGTATTGTTCAACAATGTCCAGCTGTTGTTGTAGTCCTTGTTTGGTGGGAGACAGTAAGACAAGGTCGTCAGCATAAAACAGAGACTTCACCTCTTTGTCCATGAGGGAGAGGCCAGGAGCAGTACATTGATCTAGCTTAACAGCAAGTTCATTTATATATATATTAAATAAAGTTGGACTTAAATTACAGCCCTGACGAACACCCCTTCTTTGAGTGAAGAAATCTGTTTGTTTATCCCCAATTTTGACAGCACATTTATTTTCCAAATACATTGATTTAACCAAGTCATATGTTTTGCCCCCTATACCACACTGTAGAAGTCTATAGTAGAGCCCTTCATGCCAAATAGAGTCAAAAGCTTTTTTGAAGTCAATAAAACAAGCAAATATTTTACCATTTTTTGTTTGGTGTACATGTTTGTTAATTAGACTGTGAAGGGTATATACATGATCGGTGGTTCGATGTTTTGGGACAAAACCAATTTGATTTCTGCTCAAGATGGTGTGTTCATCAAGGAAATCTAGTATTCTTCTATTTATTATACTACAGAATAGTTTACCTACACAACTGCTGACACAGATGCCACAGTAATTATTAGGGTCTGATTTGTCTCCATTCTTGTGAATGGGGGAAATGAGCCCTTTGCACCAGATGCCAGGAAAACATCCTGACTGTAAAATGATGTTGAACAACTTCAACATTGCACCCTGCATCTCTGGGGTGCTGCTTTTAAGCATTTCGTTAGTAATGCTGTCTGGACCACAAGCTTTCCTTCTCTCTCTCTCTCTCTCTCTCTCTCTCTCTCTCTCTCTCTCTCTCTCTCTCTCTCTCTCTCTCTCTGTCTCTCTCTCTCTGTCTCTCTCTCTGTGCCTCTCTCTGTCTCTCTCTCTCTCTCTCTCTCTCTCTGTGTGTCTCTCTCTCTCTCTCTCGCTCTCTCTGTCTCCCCCTCTGGCTCTGTCTCTCTCTGTGTGTCTCTCTCTCTCTTTCATTGCCCTCTCAGTAGCCTATACTCAAATGTCAGTGGTGAAGGTGATTGACAGAAAAGACAACAGACTCAGAGCAGCAAACAAAGGTTTTCTGAATGTCAGGATTGTTGACTGCAATTCACAATTTCACCCACATAGTGAGGATTTGGACCAAGCCTCAGTATAGGTACTGTAGGTACTAAAGGAACTCACTGTGTATCAAAATAATGGAGCACCTGCAATTGCCAAATTTCTCAAATACTGTGTACTTGTCCTAGCAAGTCAATACAACTCATTTAGTTTTGGCATGTACAGTATACATTTTCCATGTCATTTTGTAATTCAATACATGTGTATTGAAATAGCATTCAGCACACAAAATTGAGACCTTTGTCTAAAATATTAATGATCAAAGGAATAATGGTGTTATTCAGGACTTATTGTCCTCCTCCTTCTCACCCTGTCTCAGTACTACTCTCATCCAACTCCTCTTCCTCTCCTCTGTCCCACACTTCTGCTCTTCCTCACTCCTCTTTCCTCCTCCCCCCTCCCCCCTGCCCCCCCCCCCCCCCCCGCTCCACCAGGCCCTGTGAGACAGGGATGGATGGACACCACTTCTCCAGATCAATCAGGCAGAGCTCCACAAGATCATCTTTCTGCCATTCCGTCTCCACATCTCCACCTTTGCTCTGTCAATTCATAAACTATCCCCAACCCCCCACACCATCCTCTCCTCAGCCTGTCTCTCGCACAGTTTGTTTGTCCTCGTGCTTGAGTGTGAGAACAGAGAGAGAGAGAGAGAGACAAAGAGAGGAAGCGAGAGATAGACAGAGAGATAGACAGAGAGAGAGATAGTGAGAAAGAGAGAGAGAGAGAGAGAGAGAGAGAGAGAGAGAGAGAGGAAGAGAGAGACACAGAGAGAGATATACAGAGAGAGATAGACAGAGAGAGAGAGAAAGAGAGAAAGTGAGAGAGAGAGAAAGAGAGGAAGAGAGAGATAGAGAGATAGACAGAGAGAGAGATAGTGAGAGAGAGAGAGAGAGAGAGACAGAGAGAGAGATAGACAGAGAGAGAGAGAAAGAGAGAAAGTGAGAGAGAGAGAAAGAGAGAAAGAGAGGAAGAGAGAGACAGAGAGGGAGATAGACAGAGAGAGAGAGAGGAAATCCAATAGAGGGGGAGGGGTAGTAAAAGAGGTGAAGGGGAATAGAGGAAGAATGCAATAGACGTGCAAGAAAGAAGAAGGAAGAGAGGAAGACAGAGAGAGCTAGTGGTAGTTGGTGTGTGTGTGTGTGTGTGTGGTGGGGGAGGTTGTATTGATTGTTTCCATTGTGGTATAATTGCAATTAAAGGTTGCAAATAGCCCAGAGGATCAGTTTCACTGCTGACACCCTGCAGGTTGAATGGGAGCATTGATGCATCTCAACACTTAGCGACTGTTAGCAGGAAAACAGCCAATGATATCCTGCTGGTCTCTGGGGACACTCTCTGCATTAGTGTCATGTGTGCAATAACTGTCAGCACTGGAAATCCACATAGCTCATCAAGGGAGCCTTTGAAAGGCTTCTAAAATGGTACCTTGAAGGCTGCTGTTACACAGCTGTTATCACCATAGGTTCTGCGGGATGTCAACTGTACTGACTGTAATTATGTGCTTCTGTGGATCTTGATTAGGAAGTTGCTCTCATTACTCTCATTGTGTGAAGCAGGGCACAACACAACAATGTCGTGTGGTTATGAAAGCCTGCTGACAATGACAAACATGGGTATGAATGATGCATTTAGCAGCTGTAAGTATTCTCACTCATCAGTGTGACTGTGCTGCTGCCTGACAGGTTTGACATGTTTTAATGCACCATCCCCCCTCCCGACTCTGAATTTGCTCTACGGCTATTCATTGCTTTGGTTGAATAATCTTGAATCTTTTACATACACAGTCACATTTTTTAAAAGAGTTATTCGTAACAACCCACAAGGCTTTTTGTCATTGTCAGAGGGCACAGGCTCAATGCAGTGTATTTGTCTTTACATGTGTGCTTTTATGCAAAGTTGGCACCACGGAAATATGTTCCACTGGGGCCCTTTCAGAGATCGAAAAGTTCAGGTTCAGAAAGCAGAACTACCACAATTCATATTAGTTCCAGCCATGTGCTGAGCACCCTGTTTTCAATCAGGGAGTCAGATGGCTGAGCGGTTAGGGAATCGGGCTAGTAATCAGAAGGTTGTCAGGTCGATTCCCGGCCGTGCAAAAATGACGTTGTGTCCTTGTCACCCTACTTGCCTCGGGGGGAATGTCCCTGTACTTACTGTAAGTCGCTCTGGATAAGAGCGTCTGCTAAATGACTAAATGTAAATGTCGAATCATGTAGATATGCAAATTAGAACAACTATAGCAGACTAGCTTCAGCCGCTAGCCCAGTGCTTAGATTGCCAGAGTGTCTATGGTATTGATCAGTGGCAGCCATGTAAATCCTGTAAACATGGTCTTTTAGGACCCCCTCACTCATCCCCCATCCTTGATGATGCTTCATCCTGTGAGGGCAGTATCCTTGATGATGCTTCATCCTGTGAGGGCAGTATCCTTGATGATACTTCATCCTGTGAGGGCAGTATCCTTGATGATGCTTCATCCTGTGAGGGCAGTATCCTTGATGATGCTTCATCCTGTGAGGGCAGTATCCTTGATGATGCTTCATCCTGTGAGGGCAGTATCCTTGATGATGCTTCATCCTGTGAGGGCAGTATCCTTGATGATAGTTCTTCCTGTGAGGGCAGTATCCTTGATGATAGTTTATTCCTGTGAGGGCAGTATCCTTGATGATAGTTCTTCCTGTGAGGGCAGTATCCTTGATGATGCTTCATCCTGTGAGGGAAGTATCCTTGATGATGCTTCATCCTGTGAGGGCAGTATCCTTGATGATAGTTCTTCCTGTGAGGGCAGTATCCTTGATGATAGTTCTTCCTGTGAGGGCAGTATCCTTGATGATGCTTCATCCTGTGAGGGCAGTATCCTTGATGATGCTTCATCCTGTGAGGGCAGTATCCTTGATGATGCTTCATCCTGTGAGGGCAGTATCCTTGATGATGCTTCATCCTGTGAGGGCAGTATCCTTGATGATAGTTCTTCCTGTGAGGGCAGTATCCTTGATGATAGTTCTTCCTGTGAGGGCAGTATCCTTGATGATAGTTCTTCCTGTGAGGGCAGTATCCTTGATGATGCTTCATCCTGTGAGGGCAGTATCCTTGATGATAGTTCTTCCTGTGAGGGCAGTATCCTTGATGATGCTTCATCCTGTGAGGGCAGTATCCTTGATGATAGTTCTTCCTGTGAGGGCAATATCCTTGATGATGCTTCATCCTGTGAGGGCAGTAAAGGCTCATGAGGATTTGAATGTTTCATACTCAAGCAGAGAGGCGCTGGGGACTGAGGTTCCTGCTATCTGATGCCTCCTGTTTCCAGGCTGCCAGGGCCATGAGAGGACAAGGAATGAAGAGGAGGAGGTGGGGGTGGGGTGGGGGGGAGCGAAGGAAAAGGGGAGGGTGAGAATGATGAGGTAGAGGGGGAGGAAAAGGGAAAAGGAGAGGGAGCTGAAGAGGGGAGTCAGGAGAGGACAAGGACACATTCACAGTCTGGTGTGGACATACAGCTGGGTGCCCAGTAGGTACAACAACAGAAACACTTCTGTCACAACCAGAACAGCTGTGCTCACTTCAGACACGGTTGAGTCGTTCAGACATGGTTTGACAAAATGGGCTACAGGGACTTTTAAGTGCAAACTCCAGCCTAGATCCACTGTCATACCAGCCATGTCCAACTTTCCATGTTTTTACCATCAGGCTGAACTCTATGAGGAAGCCATGTACTGCAAATAATTGATTAGCACCATAGCACATGTAATTGGAGGACTTTCCTTGAAGACATTCTTAACACGACTCACAGAATATATTTTCTCGTTCAGTCAGCTCTGCAGTCTCCATCAGCCAGCTATCTTTCGACCTATCAGCGCATCTCATTATTGTTGGAACCTCAATTTCCTGTCCTGAATGAGACATCTTCATGGGAACCAAATCCAGTCTTCATTAACGAAGCAAACATCTTTAATTAAAACATCCACTTTGATCTTGTCTTTAGATTCATTCCTCTGCTAAGCCAAGGTCGTGTGGGGAGAGAGGGAGAGAGAGAGGGAGAGAGGGAGAGGGAGAGAAGGAGAAAGAGATAGGGAGAGAGGGAGAGAGAAAGAGGGAGAGAGGGAGAGAGAGAGAGGGAGAGGGAGAGGGAGAGAGGGAGAGAGAGAGAGGGAGGGAGGGAGAGAGAGAGGGAGGGAGAGAGGGAGAGAGGGAGAGAAGGAGAGAAGGAGAGCAGGAGGAAGGAGAAGCGAGCAGTAGTGATCCAGAAGAGAGGGTGAAAGAGGTGGAGAGAAGGAGTGAGCAGGGATACAGGAGGCTGGATGAAGTGAACTTCGCCTTTCCATGAGAAAATCAGCGCTGTGCTGTTTTCCAACACGTCTGTGACTTTGTGGCAGAACTAGATACAGCTTTTCTTCTACAGTATCTCTTTAAGACACAGATAAGGTTATAATCCAAAACGCAGACAGTTTTAATGACTTTCACTCCAATTAACGGAATACGTAAAGGAACACAGTGGTTAGAGACTCTTCCATTGTCCAAAGGGCCATTGTTGAAGTTATCTGTGCCCTGGACTGCAAAGACCTGGTGAATGGCCTCTGAAAATACATTTAACGCTCATTTTAACAAGTAGTTTGGGTTAGAATTGACTCACATACCCTCAGTGATATCCCTGTGAAGGTCAAAGAGTTCACATTCACACTACATCGCTGGCACAGAATTGACCATAAACCCAAAGTTCTGTGAATCTAAGGTTATTTGACAGTTTTTACTGAAATCACCTCACTTCGAATGTTACAGAGCTCAAGTGGTTCAATTCAGACATTTAGCTCCATCTAGTGATTGTCTGTATTAACAACACACTGAATTCTTACCAAATCATTTTTTTCCCCAAAGACTTTAAAAAAGAAAAAATGTATGGTTGAACTTTCAATGACTGTCTGCACGGATTGAAGTTTTGACTTTCTACATGCACAGCACATGGACAAAACTTATTTGAGTTGCTTTCAAATCCAAGAGCAATCTACTCATAACCTCCAGCCCATCTATCTTGTTCTGTTCTCACCCTCTGTCCCTCCAGATCAGTGTACGCAGGCTGGGTCAAAGCCAGTGGAAAAGCCACAGATATCTATGGGCCCACAAGTCACAGCTTTGGCTGGCCTCCAGCAGGCAGCCCATTGCATAGCAGTTCACACAAATCGAAAACGCTTTTTACTACTGAATATTTCTTTGAAAGAGGTTTTTTGAGGAAGGGTCAAGATGGATACCCCTTTCAATTTCTGACCCTCCCATTGGAAACACTGAAAAGCCATTTGGGTCAGATGGCTGAGCGGTTAGGGAGTCGGACTATTAATCAGAAGGTTTCTGGTTCGATTTCTGGCCTTGCCAAATTACGTTGTGTCCTTGGGCAAGGCACTTCACCCTACTTTCCACGTGGAGAATGTCCCTGTACTTACAATAAGTCGCTCTGGATAAGAGCGTCTGCTAAATGACATAATGTAATGTAATGTCATTTCTGACCAGAAAATGTCTGTTTGCGATTCCAAAGATCTGGTTCCTATTATAAATCCTTGTTCAAAGGGTTCTTCTCTGCTAAAAATTACTTCAAAAAACTTTCAAGGACGTTCAACTTACAGTAAGTTGATTGCAATCCTGTGGAAACATACAGTCCACAACCATTTAAATATAGTGCAGAAAGCAAATACAGAGCTAGGAATAAACAAGGCCAAGGACAGAGCAAATGAGATAGAGAGTGCTGGTGCGAGAATCCCCACGGCCATGCTGGAGTGATAACCATGAGACTGAGCACAGCTGCAGCCTGCAGGGCGGATGCTGAGTAGGCCAGTCTTGACCAGCCAGCAGGCTCAGCTGAAGGTATAAGAGCCAGAGCAGGACTCCTCTGTGCAGAAACCTCAGACTGACAAACTGCAGACATGCTTCGATTTTTCTTGTTAACAGTCCTCGCCGCCCTGGGTAAGACTTGACCATTAGCCTTTTTGTGACCTGAAAACACTCTCTCTTTCTCGCTTGGTCTCTCTCTCTCTCTCTCTCTCTCTCTCTCTCTCTCTCTCTCTCTCTCTCTCTCTCTCTCTCCTTCTGGCATTCTCTCTTTTCTCTTTTCATCTGTCTTTCTCTCTCTGACCTTCTGTCTCTCTCCTCATGAGCGCAGGCCTGTGTGTGTGTGTGTGTGTGTGTAAAGGCATGTGTGTTTCCTGTCTGCAGTGGTGGCTGAGTTGGAGCCCCAGCCCAGGTACCTGGAGGACAGTGTGGAGGGGAGAGTTGTGGGTGGTGAGGTGGCCAGACCCAACTCCTGGCCCTGGCAGGTAACACATTCACAGACAGTACCGTCCTGTCATGTAAATCAAGTGCACCTGTCAAGTACTACCCTTACAGCCTATGAAAACAATGTTTGCCCACTACAATGTTTTCACAGGTTCTAGTTGATGTATTTACAGTGTCAAGTAACAAAACTGAAAACAACAAATCAATAAAGTCACACAGTCAAAAAGCGAGTGAAGCTGTTTGACCTGCCTGCTCTCTCCAGTGCTCTCTCTCTCTCCAGTGCTCTCTCTCTCCAGTGCTTTCTCTCTCCACTGCTCTCTCTCTCTCCAGTGCTCTCTCTCTCCACTGCTCTCTCTCTCCAGTGCTCTCTCTCCAGTGCTCTCTCTCTCCAGTGCTCTCTCTCTGTACACCTTTAAAGAGCCTGTAAGACAAGGCTAACATTGCTTTTTGGATGTGTGTCCTGGTCAGGTCTCTCTCCAGTACCTGTCTGGCGGCTCCTACCACCACACCTGTGGAGGAAGTCTGATCAAGAGAGGCTGGGTGATGACTGCTGCTCACTGTGTTGATCGGTAGGACACACACACACACACTGACATGCACATGGAGCATGCAAAGCACTGGATTGCAACGATTACCTACCAGATAATCATCTGTTTCTTCTACGTGCACAGCTCCAGAACCTGGCGTGTGATCCTTGGAGAGCACGACCTGAAAAAGAACGAGGGTTCAGAGCAGATCATGACCGTCAGCAAGGTGCACATTCACTCCAAGTGGAACTCCAACAACGTTGCTGGCGGGTCAGAACACAACACGCCTGAAAGAAATAATGACTACAATTTGTAACACTGTGACTTTGTAAGAGCGGAGTGATAATAACAATCATTTGCAACAGTGGAGTGGATGACTTCAAGTAGCTATTTTGGGAGAAAGAAAATCGTTATTTTCAAAGATACTACCATTTGAATACATAGTCCAATTGGTAGAACAACTAAAGTAACAACAACTTAGTGATGTTAAATACAGAAAACAAAACACTCCGTTTAGAGAACCTCACTGGATTAGATGCATCTAGTCTGAGGTTGGCTGTACAAATGAGGGGTGTTACATTTGTCTCACAGCAATTGCCACCAAGGGACAACTCCACTTGTCTCATTGCAGTGGTTGACACAAATCAAGTGCACATAGGTACTGTACATATGTAAATAATAAATGACCTTTGAGGATTCCAGCTGTATAATTCCTTCCTGTGTTTCTCAGGTGGGACATCGCTCTGCTGCGCTTGACTTCTGATGCTACTCTCAACTCCAATGTCCAGCTGGCCTCCCTGCCCCCCTCTGGACAGGTCCTGCCCCACAAGAACCCCTGTTACATCACCGGCTGGGGACGCACTTCCAGTGAGTCAAGGTCCCCTTCAGCATTGTTCCTATATCTACCCATGTACCCCGCCCCCCCCCCCCCCCACATCCATCCTTCCACTTCTCTGACTTCCATCCTTTCGTGTTTCCCCCAGCTGGAGGACCCCTTTCTAACCAGCTGAAGCAGGCCTACCTGCCCCTGATCGACCACAAGACCTGCACCAGCAGTGGGTGGTGGGGCAGCACCGTCAAGACCTCCATGGTCTGTGCTGGAGGTTCCAGGGAGGCTGGATGCAACGTGAGTCCACCGTTAAGAGATATGTACAGTACAGTCATGGTTAGAACTTTGAAGTTATATGACTGTAAGCCAAACAGTCTACATCATTTATAGAAATGGATAAGTGCCTTTTTTATGAAAGTGAAATGTAAAGGGAATAAATAATATGTTCCCTCTCTATCCTCCTCCTCTCCTTCTCCTCCAGGGTGACTCTGGTGGACCCCTGAACTGCCAGTTGAACGGCCAGTACGCGGTGCACGGCATTGCCAGCTTCGTCTCTGGGATGGGCTGCAACGCCCACCAGAAGCCCACCGTGTTCACCCGCGTGTCCGACTACATCAGCTGGATGAACGGGGTCAGTATCACAGACCGCTGACAGCTCCACCTGTTTCACAGAGGAATAGGAGTCCAAACCATGGAGAATTGTTTATATTAGTATTGTACTGTATGTTTCACTTACTGAACATTTAGAGAAACAACTTTTATGTTGTTTGCTTGAATTCCTTGCATATTTTTTTTTAAAGATTTTATGAACAAAGTTGAAAGATAAGGTTCTTGAATGAAAGAAGTATGTTTGTTCATGCACATAAACATGCATATTTTGTGTTTAAAACACAAATTTAAGTTTAATCACTACCATTTTACAGCGTAGGATCTGAACACAGATTCTGAACGGCATTCTGAACTTATAAAACACTGTTGGCTCATGAAACAAAGAAGTGACATCATGTTTCCCTCTTTCCAGATCATGGGTTGAAAAGAAGAGTGACCACTGGAGGGGAAGAATTGACCTGCTGTCAGCTGCATAATCTCTCTGAAACATTGGATGTTATTTGTGGCAATAAACCTTGTCAATCAACACTATGTGATCCAGTGTGATGTATATATACAGTATCTCATCTCATAAATAGATGCAATACTTAAGATAAACATGTTTGTGTTTGGACTTCAACTTGTGTCAAAATGTAGCTCATGTCGAATTATGAAATGAAAGGGAAAAAAACTGCCAACGTTGTTTCCAAACATCACATTCTACTGTCAATATCTCAGTTCAGTTCAAAGAATAATTACGTGGAACATTGTATCAGTTATTTCAGGTGGAAGTCTAATAAGATGTAAATTCTGGAGAAGGCAGGCCGGAAGGAGTCACGACAATTATAAAAGGGTTGACTCGGTTTTACTAGCTCGACGTCGGATCATGCCACCAATCCACAACAGAGTGGCTAGCATGAGTGAAGACTCTCTCTTACAAGAGTGCTTAAATACAGTATCTGGACATGTTCAAACATAGAATGCACAGAATCGCTTCCTTAACGGGTCTTCAGTGGTCAGTACACTGATACACTAGAACGTTCAGCAGGTGAAGTGGTCGTTAATCACATAAGCCTTATTTGTACATGATTTTCCTCACTGTCTCCCCACTGTCTGGACTGCATGCTATATTCTGCTCAGAGGGAGCCTTGCTGTATGACCTCTTGACCTTACAGAGACACACGCTGTACATGTACCCAGAAACTTTGCCTTACAAAGTCATATCAAAGATATAAGATGGGTCACTGAGAAACCATGGAAACTGCAGTCCAATTCTCCAGATTCACATTATTATACCATACCTCTTTTAACTTCTCCAACTTATGTGAGCAATAAAAGTCCTTGGACGTTGCCAAATTGCAGTTATCTGGTACTGTATTCCAACACTCTGTTTTAAAAGGATTCAAAACAACTATGTGCAGAGAGTTATCTTGATATAAAATGGGAGCATCTTTTGTCCAGAGCATCCCCATGTTTGCATACTACAGTAAGAGGTTGATTTGTCTCGAGAGCAGCGTTTCATCAGGCAGGATGAAACGTCTTATATATTTTCCCAATTATTTTATGAGGTTCTGCAATTGGTACAATACGTGTTGGTCACAAAATACATTATGATTGCAGGTGCCTTTTTACATAGAAAACTCTACCATTTTTTTAGGCCTGCTCTTGCCTTGAAGACCAACTGCTAGGTTCTGGGCATAGGGCCATAACTATGCCTCCTGATAGCTGGGACTTGTAGTTTTCTATGAAAGAAGCATATATACTTCTCTCACACTCAGACCCTAATTATACAGATTTTCACATTTCGCGTTTTCAGTAATATAGCATATGCTAAAAAAGGTGATTAAGAAGTCCATTTTCAATCATATAAATCCATAATCCTTACCCATCCTCATAATTACAACAGTGTGATGTTTTTTCCACAACAAGTTGATGAGTTGCAGGTGTGTCAATTTCACAGGAGGGATGGAGTATGTGGCAGGAAACCTGGAGCCTGGAGCCAACACCTGTGAAAAACAGAAAACCTGGCCCGGATCAGGCCGGGGTCTTAACAGTATTTAACCTCATTGTCATTGAATCCTACCACATAGTCCCAGAGCACAGAACCAACGTATCTAAGAATGTGTCACTGTCAAAGGACATTTCCTGCTCACTCTATCCCTGCAGACCAGGCTTGGATTCCCATCCCTGACACTTTCTCTATCTCTCCACTCTCACTCCCAATCTAACTTCATCCTGTCTCATTAACATTGGAAAAGGTTACAAAAAGGTCATTCCGAGTCATGCGATATCAATGTGATACGGCACAGATGGGCACCTGCTGAGTAAACAGTCCTTGGTCCCATCCAGCAGGCTCTGCTGAGGGTATAAGAGAAGAACTCTCCTGTGGACAATTCCAACAGACAAACTGCAGACATGCTTCGATTTTTCCTGTTAACAGTCCTCGCCGCCCTGGGTAAGACTTGACCATTAGCCTTTTTGTGACCTGAAAACACTCTCTCTTTCTCGCTTGGTCTCTCTCTCTCTCTCTCTCTCTCCTTCCGGCCCTCTCTCTCCTCTTTCCATCCGTCTTTCTCTCTCTGACCTTCTCTCTCTGATGTTCGGTCTCTCCTCATGAGCGCAGGCATGTGTGTGTGTCTGTGTGTGTGTAAAGGCATGTGTGTTTCCTGTCTGCAGTGGTGGCTGAGTTGGAGCCCCAGCCCAGGTACCTGGAGGACAGTGTGGAGGGGAGAGTTGTGGGTGGTGAGGTGGCCAGACCCAACTCCTGGCCCTGGCAGGTAACACATTCACAGACAGTACCGTCCTGTCATGTAAATCAAGTGCACTTGATGTATTCCGTATGTCGTTAGTAGAAGAGCGTTAAATCTTGGTATCTCAAAACTGTGTCATCTGTCTGTCCGGGTCAGATCTCTCTCCAGTATTTGTCTGGCGGCACCTACCGCCACACCTGTGGAGGAAGTCTGATCAGGAGAGGCTGGGTGATGACTGCTGCTCACTGTGTGGACAGGTAGGACACACACACACACACACGCTGACATGCACACAGACACACACACACACACACACACACTCACATGCACAAGCTGCATTGATGTGGCATCTGCTAAACAATATAAAAACCCGAGTGGCCTTATGGGAAGCCAGGCAGTGTAATGAACATGTGTTTCCTCACACGCACAGCCCCAGGACGTGGCGTGTGGTTATTGGCGACCACAACATCTACACCAGCGAAGGCTCAGAGCAATACGTGAGCGTCAGCCAAGTCGTCATCCACCCTAACTGGGACGCCAACTACCTTTCTAGCGGGTCAGTAGGCAAACCATCTTATCTATCCCCAACCCAGGACCATATACAGTATCAAGCATTAGGCTTGATTTGAATGAGGTGTTTGTGCGATAGTCTGAGATGAGTCGAAGCGTCGGTTTCAAATACGGGGGAGTACAGAGATGGATCTGCAGACTGCTCCTGTGTTTCTCAGGTGGGACATCGCTCTTCTGCGCCTGTCCTCTGAAGTTACTCTCAACTCCAAGGTCCAGCTGGCCTCCCTGCCCCCCTCTGGACAGGTCCTGCCCCACGACAACCTCTGTTACATCACCGGCTGGGGACGCACTCAGAGTGAGACTCACACACTACACACACACAGACACAATCAGCAATTAAATAAGTCCATTATTTATCCTTAAGGCAATTACATTTCAGTATTGCTAGGTCTGCTAGTATTGCTAGGTTAAACCAGGCTTTTTATGCTGGCGTGGGATCTTGCATTTCCACGTAGAAGGCCGCTTGGAGCCGAAAAGACAGTTAGACAGGAGAATATGTTGAAATGCAATGTACATGTGTCTATGATATGAAACATCTCATTTGACTTTGTAATATATAGAAATGTCTGTTCATGACTCCTCTTACCTCCCAGCTGGTGGGCAGCTGTCTGCTGAGCTGAAGCAGGCCTACCTGCCCGTGGTCGACCACAAGACCTGCACCAGCAGTGGCTGGTGGGGCAGCACCGTCAAGACCTCCATGGTCTGTGCTGGAGGTGGCAGCCTGTCCGGATGCCAGGTGAGTAAAACTGCTCTTAGGAATCAGAAGGGCTCACGAAAAGAAAGTCCCTGACAGAGTCGACCTTGCTGTGGTAGACACACTCTCTAAAAGCTTCTTTCCTTGTTCTTGTTCAATTAAGCAGCTTTAAAAGTACAAGGAAATGTCTTACTCATCATGACCCTACACAGTCCTCAAGCTACAGCCCTCTACTCTACCCCCCCCCTTCTCTCTCCTCAAGGGTGACTCCGGAGGCCCCCTGAACTGCCAGGTGAACGGCCAGTATGTGGTCCACGGTGTGACCAGCTTTGTGTCGTCCTCAGGCTGCAACGCCCAGAGGAGGCCCACCGTGTTCAGCCGAGTGTCCAACTACATCAACTGGATGGATGGGGTCAGTACTACGTCTGTTCATGGGAGATTGACCGGGGTTTAAATGAACATGTCAGAAGCCAAACTGTGATGTGCACTCAGTCTGTCCATCTATAGGTATATTTGTCAATGGTCTTCCTTCAAATAGTTTGGCAAAGATTTTATGGAAGTATCAGAGATGCATATACAGAATGACTTTCTAATGTTTCAAAACAGCTGCAGGACTTCCTGGTGCTTTTGTAAAGACAGCCTGTCAGTGATACCTTCTGGGCTCTTATTGGTCCATCAGAGAAACAAGGAACATAGCTGTCAAGGTTTGAAATAATCCCAGGCAATATATGTTTTAATGTCCAGGATGTTGTTGTGATTTAGAATCACATTTACATTTTAGTCATTTAGCAGACGCTCTTATCCAGAGTGACTTACAGTAAGTACAGGGACATTCCCCCCGAGGCGAGTAGGGTGAAGGGCCTTGCCCAAGGACACAACGTCATTTTGCACTGCAGGGAATCGAACTCGCAACCTTCTGATTACTAGCCCGATTCCCTAACCGCTCAGCCACCTGAATCCCTAGGATTGTTCTAACTGTCATCGTGTTCCTTCCTCCCAGATCATGGCCTGAATATAAGAACAAGCCACAGAGACAGACAGAACACAAATCCAAGGACCTGTTCCTGAATCACAAAACCTTCTGCCTGACTGCAACTAAAGATAATAAAATCTGCATTCAAAAGTTATTCCATAGTGGTCTCTGGTTATTACATGTGGGATTGGTTTCATAATGATATTTGTTTTAGGGTTTATTTGTGAATGAAGTTCATGTATTTACATCCTCCCTGTACAGTATAATAAGCCACTGCAGCCCTTCCACACATCCTGTAACATCACAGTGGTAAAAAGGTTAATATGATACAGCAGACATAACACAAGAATCCATTTGTGATTTAGAGAAGGTTAAATGTTTTGCTCACTGTGTGAGGGTTAATGTTCAATCCAAGCCTAGAATCACGATTGGATACCTTGTCAAATGCACCAGGAACAACTTTGCACATGAGTAATCACAGCAAATGCAATGGTTTGTTTATAGACATCTGATGCAATCAGATGTCTGAAGAAAAGTGTCATAATCAAGGATACAGCGATCAACAGTTGAAAGTGCTGCATTATCTGTTGCCTTTGAGCTGGCAACAGAGCACAGCTACATGAGGATTTAATCCTAGTTTCTTCTCTTTACACAGGCTCTCTGACTGCTGGGGAAAGGCTGAGAACAACCTTGGTTTTGCAGGTTACCCAAGTGTGTTGCTCAACAAGCTTTGAACAAACCAATAACAGAACAAAATGGATTCCAGGTAAAAGCGGAGGTTCTATTGGGACTGTGGAACCATACGTTTAACTCCTGACCCAGACAGTTGGACGATGTAACTGATTTTCCTGCACCCAGTCAATATCTTGCCCAGAGAACTGCTCCTAAACCCTCTAAGACAAGGAAAACCTCCCAGGAAAAGTGGAAGAAACCACGGGAGGAGCAATTCAGTGAGGGATCCCCTCCTCCAGAGACGGTTGGTGACACAGAGAAGTGCAGGCCCACGGGCTGAACAGTGTCCTTCATCAAGAGTTAAGATACAAATACAAACAAGAAAATGGATGGTGAAACACATACTACATCTAGAGTTCCAAATCAGCGCTCCCAGTTGGCTCATGGCAGTTTAAGCAGTTGTAGCCAAAGGGCTGGGATTAATGCTGTCGTTTGTGTGGGCCCAGCCTTGCCCACGCCGAGATCCGGCCCTGGCTGGGAAGTGGAGGATCAGCACAACACCACAGGACGGATACCAGAACCAAGTAGATTGATAGAAGCATTCCCTACAAAAACACAACCAACATCATAACCAGCAGATGATAGCCAAAGAACTCCCCAACCTTTCTAAATGCAAAGCTGAACTGTGGATGTCAGCTATACCGTGAGAAGGGTCACACCTGGGCCGGGCTGTGAGACTCCAATCTACAGCCAATGAGGGTATAGGGTTGAAGGCCTCCTCCACAGGGCATGGATAGTGCATGCTGTACTAGCAGAGTTTAAAAGCTGAGCTGACATGCAGCTAAACGTGCACACACACTCGACCCCGCCGCTGGACAGACATGCTGAAGCTACTCCTACTGACAGTCCTCGCAGCCCTGGGTGAGTCCTGCCTGGAGCATGGCTGTCTTGTCTCCAAGCGAACCGGGTCGTTCAGGATGGTGAGGGCTGTTTTACTAGAGACGAAAGCAAGTGCTCCTGGTGATGTGGGTCAAATGAATGTTCAGAGGTAAAGTGATTTTGATTGATTCGTTCATTACACATTCCTGGAGTAGGTTAGTCACCAGAGGCAAAGGTATGTCTCACGAGGTCACCCTGTTTCCATTACAAAAGTAATAGGAAAAATATTAATAGAATAATAGAGCAAAAAGCACTGGATGGGAGCACTCAGCCAGTCAGCCAGTCAGCCAGTCAGCCAGTCAGCCAGCCAGCCAGCCAGTCAGCCAGCCAGCCAATCAGCCAGTCAGCCAGTCTGACTTCTTCTTCTTGTGTGTTCTTAGTGCTGGCAGAGCAGGAGCCAGAGCCTCGCTTCCTGGAGGACCTGGAGGACAGTGTGGAGGGGAGAGTTGTGGGTGGTGAGGTGGCCAGACCCAACTCCTGGCCCTGGCAGGTAACACATTCAAAGACACTCGGCATTTACAGACATCCCTGGACTTAGCTGACTGAACTAGGAAGCATTTGTACCTCATTTGACATGTTCCTCTTCTCTCCCCATCAGATCTCTCTCCAGTTTAAGTCTGGCAGCTCCTTCCGCCACACCTGTGGAGGAAGTCTGATCAGGAGAGGCTGGGTGATGACTGCTGCTCACTGTGTGGACAGGTAGGACACACACACACACACGCTGACATGCACACACACACACACACGCTGACATGCACACAGACACACACACACGCTGACACGCACACAGACACACACACACAATTTCTTATTCCTCTAAGCTGTCTGTGTGCATCTGTTTTGATGTTTGTGTGTGTGTCTACAGCCAAAGGACTTGGCGTGTGGTTGTCGGGGATCACAGAATCTCCCAACACGAGGGCAATGAGCAGTACATCTCCGTCAGCAGGGTGTACACACACCCCAACTGGGTGTCAAACCGCATCAACAACGGGTCAGAGAAATCTGAGATGCCACTCTGTTGAAATCTGTGTTGATACACATTGTATCTGTCAAGGAATGAACCAGAAGCTCCAGTAATAGATAACCAGACCCTTTAAAGCACAATTTAATGAGCATTATATAACTTTTGTCTTATTTACATAACACAATGTTGTTAGATACTCTGCACAATGTGTTGTGTTGATTTGTTACAGTATTACGTAAGTCGATGATTGAATATACTTTAACTTGACAGGTTTGAGCAACACTTTAATAATAACCTTCCTCTCTGCTGAGTAAATCAAAGGTTGTTGTTTTTCTAATGTTCCTACAAGGTTAAACTGTTATTAATTAGGAACAGTCCCTCAGTCTAATTATAATCCATTCTCAAAATTGTTTACGCCCAATTAGTCATAACATTCAAAACAATAACCTTTAAATTCAGCTCCTTGTCAGGACACAAATGAAAAGAGGGAGAGGCTGAGTGATTTCTTGTATCTCCTTCATAATTCCTTCCTGTGTTTCTCAGGTGGGACATCGCTCTTCTGCGCCTGTCCTCTGAAGTTACTCTCAACTCCAAGGTCCAGCTGGCCTCCCTGCCCCCCTCTGGACAGGTCCTGCCCCACGACAACCCCTGTTACATCACCGGCTGGGGACGCACTTCCAGTGAGACAAATACACTACACACACACACACACACTGTCCTGCTCTGCAGGGTTACCGCTATGCTGTGTGGAGCTCTGATGAAGATAGGGGACCTGAAGGGACTTATAAGGCCATGCTCAGAAGACATCTGGTCTTCTCCTGAAGAAGGAGCTGCATTACAATGTCTGCATAAACTATAGTGGATGAATCTCTGACTCCTTTCATCCCCAAGGTGGTGGCTCTACATCTGACCTGCTGAAGCAGGCCTACCTGCCTGTGGTGGACCACAGGACCTGCTCTAGTGGCAGCTGGTGGGGTGGTGGTGTCAAGACCTCCATGGTCTGCGCTGGAGGCGGCAGTCTGTCTGGATGCCAGGTGAGGAAAATTGGAACCTTCTCCCACGGTAGAGGTCAACTTGATTCAGCCGATCTGAGAAGCGTTGCTTGATACTGTGAACTGATTGCTCATAGAAAAACACACATCACTAGCTAAGTATTTGACAGTATTTAAAAAATATATATATAGGAACCCAGATTTTGTAGTTTAGCACAGGAAGTGGCAACACTCAACAGGAAATGCCTTCTCTCCTCCAGGGTGACTCCGGAGGCCCCCTGAACTGCCAGGTGAACGGCAAGTACGTGGTCCACGGCGTGACCAGCTTTGTCTCCAGCCAGGGCTGTAACGTCCAGAGGAAGCCCACCGTGTTCACCCGCGTGTCCAACTACATCAGCTGGATGGACGGGGTCAGTACATCCCAAATCACAATAGTTTAATTGTGATTTAATCTGATTATAGTTAAAGTGATTGTTATTTTTTGCAATAACGCTATCCAGAAGGAGAGGTGCGATCTTTATTTACATAAAGAGGATTTATTTTCATTTTGATATTCTTTCTAACGTAAGCAAAGCCTTTTTCTCGCTGTTCTCTGACAGATCATGAGATAGTGCAGAGGACCAGACCTGAGGCGACTGTGACATCATGACCAGCACCAAGACAGCCTGTTGGAGTTTCACACCTCCTCAGGCTTATCTGTACATGATGCAGCAGATGTTGCGAGATGTCATACACATTCTCGAATAAAATTATATTCCTATTCAAAATGTGCTGTCCGTTCATAACAGTATTCCTTGTATTATGAAGAATACAAAACACAATTACCTAGAGTAGAATGTTATATCTAAAGACATAATCACACACGTCTCGTGAAAATATGAAAATGTTTTATAGATCTCATATTCAGAACCACAAAAGGTACCACCACTTTGGTGAATTTCAAGTGATGGAGAATAAGTTCAATAAAAACAGTGTCCGTAAAATAATTATTTGCAAATATACTTTGTTATTTACAATCAAGCTAAGCAGTATTTACATTGATTCCCTTTTCAGGATTCTCAGGCGTTCCCTTGCTTTGGGGATTGGATTGCTAGTACAGGAAATACATTCCATTTATCATGAGAGCACAGTGCCAGAACAGTGTTCACCTACATCACCTAAAGATATTTGCTAGACGGCTAGACAACTACTACAGCATGGTATTCTTATGACCAGGGTGTCACACACTGTGCTTCACAATCTCCTGAGCAGTACTCAGAGTACTCAGAATACTCAGAATACTCAGAATACTCAGAATACTCAGAGTACTCAGAGTACTCAGAATACTCAGAGTACTCAGAATACTCAGAATACTCAGAATACTCAGAATACTCAGAGTACTCAGAATACTCAGAGTACTCAAGAGTACTCAGAGTACCAGAGTATCAGTAATCCTATGATATTGTGGGATTGTTTGCTATTCCGAGTATTTGTAAAACATTTCAGTCCAGTCCAGGCTCCGGCAGAGGGTCACACCATGCCCTCCACTGTCTCCAGCTTAGGGGGTTCCTCTGGCTCCTGCTGGATGTTGGTCTGCTTGCAGAGCTGCTGGTACTCCTGGAGGAGTTTCACCACCTCCTCGTTGCCAAACTGCATGGCATCATCCACAGGCAGGCTGCCCCACCTGCAAGCACAGACGCACAGTCGTCAACACGTACTGCGGTAGCGTACCTGCTGAGGCTGAACGCGATGCCTTGTCACATGGGATTCGGTTGTAAAGTCAACTCATTACTCGAGGTGACCTTGCAGGTTAGAGAGACGGTCGTGTCGGATTAGAATGACTGTTGACAGAGGGGTCAGAGTAGAGGAAGGTTGTAAGCAAGGATGTACGTGCCTCTTACCTGTCTTTCACGAAAGGGTTCACTTTGCAAGCAGCTGTCAAAAACCGGACCACTTCAATGTGACCTGAGAGATAACACAGAATCCTAATGGGTTAAGCTCTGAATGAATGTCTTACACGCAAATCATGTTGGAGTACAATAAATCATGACAAAGTATAGCATAGAAAATTATCTTTTTATATAATGTTATGTATTATATAATACTATACTGAAGCATGGTATGAATAGCAGCATGACTGAAACCAGCTCACCCTCAGCGGCAGCAACATGAAGGGCTGTTCTAGAGTCATAGTCCTTCAGATCCATTTCCATCGATGACAAGGCAAACCTGAGATATTAACAAGATGAAAATATAGGGAGTCAGGTGGCTGAGCGGTGAGGGAATCGGGCTAGTAATCTAAAGGTTGCCAGTTCGATTCCTGGTCATGCCAACTGACGTTGTGTCCTTGGGCAAGGCACTTCACCCTACTTGCCTCGGGGGAATGTCCCTGTACTTACTGTAAGTCACTCTGGATAAGAGCGTCTGCTAAATGTAAATATAGGACACTTTTCTTTCTTTCTACTGAAATACATAATAGCTATACATTTCCTATACATTATGGTACAGTACCATAATCTAAAGCTCTGGAAACAATCGATAGACCATTAAATTCTACCCTTCTGTTCCTCACTCGAAATGGTCAACTTTTGGAAAAATGAAAGAAAAAGATGCAGTGGTCTCTCAATTCACTTCACCCTACTTGCCTCGGGGGGAATGTCCCTGTACTTACTGTAAGTCGCTCTGGATAAGAGCGTCTGCTAAATGACTAAATGTAAATGTAAATTCAATTTATTCCAGAGCTGTTCAGGTACATACCTCCTCAGGGCAGACACATCTCCGCTGTAGGCCGCAAACATCAGGTTGACCACAGACTTGTTCTACAAACACAGACAGCAGAGAGACAGACTTACATCCCTCAGGCTTTCTTAGACTCTGACAGCAACCTTATCGCATCTCCTGGCCACTGCTTTTGGCTACACATGATGGTTCATATATTCCTGAACCATGACATTCTTTTCCAGTTCCTGGTGGCTGGTATGGGGTCTAAAGCCTAGCTCTGGCATCACTAAAGCCTAGCTCTGGCATCACTAAAGCCTAGCTCTGGCATCACTAAAGCCTAGCTCTGGCATCACTAAAGCCTAGCTCTGGCATCACTAAAGCCTAGCTCTGGCATCACTAAAGCCTAGCTCTGGCATCACTATACCCTGTCATCCCCATCCTGTCTGCGAGGATCCTGCTTCTTGACAAAGTGCCTCAGGTTGTCATAGTTGTGGAAGTTGAACAACGACACCAGCTCCTGGTTGGGATGGAAAGAGGAAAAACAAAAAAGTTGATAAAGGATCTAGAATGGTGGAGTTTGATTAGTTCCAAAGGATAAAGGATCTAGAATGGTGCAGCATTTCAAACTGATGTGCACTGTACATTTTCCCCCATAAAAATGATAATTCAGTGATTCATGAATGGGAAAGAGAGGCTAGCGATGTAGCTTCATGCGTTACCTAACCTGGCAGAAGTCGATGCCTCGAACACTATTTCCGACCCTGTCCAGAGGAGGAGACCAACACATCACTCCCATGACGTTGGGAACCACCAGCAACACTGCCCCGGAAACCCCCGACTTAGCAGGCAAGCCCACCTGAGGAGACAGGTGGGGGAACCTTGTCAGCCACTTCCAATGGGGGGAGTCAGATGGCTGAGCGGTTAGGAAATCGGGCAACACAACTTTGTCCAAACGGTGTCTAAACAACGTACGTGGAAGGCCATCTGTCCAGAGAAGTCATACATGCCACAGGAGTGCATGAGGCTCAGCGTGTTCCTCACAGCCTCCGCACTCAGCACATGCTCGCCTGTGATTGGGCAGATGCCGCCGTTGGCCAGAGTGGCGGCCATGACACTCCCAGACTCGCAGGTCACATCGATGGAGCACAGCTGAGTGGGAGAGGACAACCACAGCGTCACACAGAATAATAAGCCAAGAGGCCAACTCCAAAGCATCTCACAGTAGTATCGTTTAACTATTAAAATTGTATTCTCTTAAAACAGATCGCTACTTAACATGTATTCTCACATGTGCGTTACTTTGAAATCCAATTTAAAAATCGTTATTAACATAGTACTGTTACTATTACAAATGTTACTCTGTTACTCGGGCAAGTGTTAATATTACTCTGTTATGGCTGTATTGTATGTTATTGTTAAGTTGTTCCTCTGTAATACTGCAGAACTGTCATTGACGTTCAAATAGTTTCATCTTCATGAGTACAACGGTAATATTGCTCAGCTTGCCTGGAAGTAGAAGTCCAGAGCATCAATCATGTCTGCCCCACCAGGAAAACACTGCAGGTGCAAAGCAGAAACCCTTGGGATCGAGCTCACCAATACACTCCCTCTCAACATTATTCTGTATTGATATTTCTACTGCGAATTTGCACCGTATGTAGTTTAATCCTTAAATCAGAGCAAGTACTAATCAAACAACCAATCAGCCATCCAATCAGCCATCCAATCAACCAGTCAGTCCGTCAGTGTGTCAATCAAAAGGATGTGCTGTTCTCTCATGACTCCCACGGTTGCTCCTACAACAGCCTGCTTGTGTCCTCACTGACCTTCTTCTCTTTGAGGTAGTATCCAATGGCAAAGTTTCTGTCGCCCGTTTCCTTTTCGGACTGGAACCTGAGACACAGAGCAGAGGAGTCATCGATACAGAGCCATCAATAATGCAGAGCAGTGCACCCCCTCAGTTCAGGGCCTGTAAGCGAGGACAACACACACAAAGTTGTGAGTGACGAACGACCGTAAAACGACGTTCACATACTGTTCAACAAGCCGAGACTCTAAGTGAGACTCTACTTTATACCATTGAGTATTTAAATTGTATCTACCATTTTATATTATGGATTTCAGGCTTGGAGACAGACTCACTTTAAGATAGGACACAAGGCAGGATGTGATGTAGTTACTGTAACTCACGTAGCATTGCTGAAGCCCACGTACTCTCTTCCAGCCATCTTCTTCACAAAGTCCATCACCTAAAGAGAGAGCAGGACTAGAACACTGATCTGCATGGGTATTTGCTAATGACCACACAAGTAAACATGTATTTACTTTGGTGTGATTGTGAAATCGTCTGTAGTGTGTAATTGTGTGTATTTGGGATGGGGGGGAGGGGGGGGCTGCTGAGAGTCTGTATGTTATATACAGACTGTGTGTGAGTGTAAAGAGCATGTCATGCCAAGTGGACAGAGTGACACCACCATAATCTACTTACATAGTCAAACTTCTCTGCCTTGTTAGAACCAGGCTTGGAACACAGAGAGAGACAGAATAAACACAGCCATTAACAAAAGGCCTGAAGGAAAAAGTCACTTAAATATGTAAAAGTTTAAAAAACCTCTCATGTCCTCCCACTCCTATTTAGATCTGCTCTCTAGAGTGCTTATAACACAGGTTACATAACACTAATAACCTGCTGTTGAAATAATTTCAGTATACACACCTAATATCCAATGTGTTGTACTGTGTGCAGTTTGCCACTAGGGGGTGGTGTTCTAAAACCTATCAGGCCTCAATATAAATAGCCTCACATCTCATTATCAATCTTTACAAACGTTGATGTTGTCTGCTTATCTGGCCTCCTGCCATACAACCAGAAGTGTTAGAACTGAACTGTGCCTTAGCGCCGACACAGTACCCTCAGTTACAGAACACCTTGTAAAGATCTAATCATGTTAGCTAAGTCTAGTTTAGAAGCTACTGCATGTATCTGTTAACAGCTAGCTCCACAAGCATTGATAAAACACAAATGCCAAAGGTTAAGATTCAACAATGTACAAGGTACTGTACATAGGTTAGTTATAATAATGACTGTAATGAACAGTCCAGTGTTGTGACCAGTTACAGTGACAAAGTAGTGATTTTCCTTGTTTAAAAAAGGGGGTGTAGGCTGGCCGGTTGATCTGGGTCAGGGACACCTGCCTACGTCAAAATGGGTCAAAGACTTTCAGGTCAAACTTTTTATTAATTCTGTTCTAAACTTCAGCTGTGTTTAGTTAGATTGCCGTAATGTGTATTTGATTTTAGTCAAATATCTAACCAGAATACACAAACCCACACAAATCATGTGTCAATCTGAATGATAACAGACAATATAGATTTTCTTCTGGAAAACAACTAGCTTCATACTCTAGAGGCACATGCCTTTAGCTGGTTCAAATATTGATTCAACATGTTTTAGTTTTTTAACGTTACCCCAGTTACCCACAAAACCCTAACCCAAAAGATCATCTTCTGAGGTAAATTTGAGGTCAACTTGAAACACTCTGCAATAGCTTCAATTCCTTCCAACTATTATCGGAACTCGTAGCATTTGATGCCTGAAGAAATTCTATGAAGCTACTGATTTTGATAGTGAGATCAGCGCCTGTTTGCCGGCGGCGTCAGTGACGCGAGACTGGTCCCTGCACAGGGAACGTTATATGAGCAGCAGGTCAGGGTCGGGTCAGAGCTGCCTGTTTACCTTGATCAGAGAGCTGATGACGATGGCTCCAGCATTCACCATTGGGTTGTGAGGTTTATCTGCAACGAGGAAACCAGCTGATAATCACTAGTGTTTTAACATCATGTAGAAAAAAAAGAAAGTGGTTTGAGAACCTCTGGTTAACAAGCTGAGTTTACGTCTCCACAGGGTCCGTTATGATAAGCTATCTGGAATGGCAGGTGTTGCATCCTCACATGACCTGGGTTACACAATGCTTCCACCCTCTCCTAATAGCATGTACTTAATTGCGCTCGCACCTAATAAAACCAAGGAAAATGGTCTAATGTTGTGGTCTAATATTTTCTGTGGTTAGGCTTCATGAAACGCCCCCAGAAAGACACCGACAGTTAAGAGACCCCCCACAACACAGACTGTGTGGAAACCCTAGCAGGCTTTTCTAGCTGAGTTGACATCTAGGGACGTTGACATCCAATTAGGTAGTCTGTGTGGGAGTGGGAAGAGGGGCCTTACCCACCTTCCTCGTCGAGGGAGAGCTTGTTGAACTTAAGACCGCTGGGCTCCATGCCAACGTAGCTGTGCACCTTCTCAGTGCCGGCCTCGTGCACAGCGATGGCATACTCCAGGGGCTTCACACATGACTGCAGGCAGAACGGCATCTTGGTGTCCCCCACGGAGTGTCTGCACGGGGCAGGGAGAAAGAGAGAAGAGAGGGAAGGGAAATAGGGGACACGGAGAGAAGGAAAAGAAGAGAAGAAGGGGAGGACAAGGGGGAGGAAAGTGAGAAAGGAGGGGAAATAAAAGAAGTGAGAGGGCGAGGATGAAAGGGATGTAGTAAGAGGAGTCATTTAATCAGGCTTATCAGTGATCCTAGGTCAGTCAGCGTCATCTACCTCTGTCCATCCACGGTACACAAAGACACGCCCCAGAGGTCAGGGCTAAACTTAGCCAGATGGGGAATGTAGTCAGCTACCTGTAACCAGGATGTAAAGGGAGACAGCAAAACTACAAATCAAGTCCAGTACATGAATAGTAATATCACATATGGGCACAGCCATATGGTATAGAGGAATTACAGGATTTAGAAAGAGAATGAGAGACAGAGATAAAGTGCGCCAAGCCAAAAGTGAGCGAGTGAGAGAGAGGGAGAGAGAGAGAGAGAGAAAGAGAGAGAGAGGGGAGAGAGAAAGAGAGAGATAGAGATAGATAGAGAGAGAGAGAGAGAGAGAGAGAGAGAGAGAGAGAGAGGGAGAGAGAGACAGAAAGAGAGAGAGAGAATGAGAGAGAGAGAGAGAGAGAGAGAGAGAGAGAGAGAGAGAGAGAGAGAGAGAGAGAGAGAGAGAGAGAGAGAGAGAGAGAAAATACATATGATGTGAGGTAAAGTAGGTGTGAATAGGTAAACAACACGACTCACATGGCCCTCAGTCTGCTTCTGGACCCTGTCGTAGATCTGGTTGATCTTGGAGGCGAAAGCATCAAACTCTGGGATGATGAACTTCTTCCTGAAGGCTTGGATCAGCAGAACGATGTTTCCTCCCACACATCTGAGGACAAAATACTCAATCAGAGGTGGGATTTCAATCACTGAGCCACTAAAACATCTACCAACTGACCAGAGAAAACCCTCTGTGAAGTCTCACAGAGGGGATTTCTGAACTCTTTCAGTGCTGGGCAGGGCTACTTCACTACTGCACAGTTCCTACTGAAATACTGGACTACTGAGCCACTAGAAGACTCAGCTGTGCTCTCACTAGATGCTCAGAGGTAAACATGTATGACTCTTAATACGTGATAGAGTGACAGTGTTTGGCTCGATTCCAAAATCAACAAAGATGTTGAATGAGGTTATCAGCCTTTGTTTTGGGCAGCTCAGAGGGCTCACAGAGCGAAGCCACATGTACTGCAGTTAAGAGGATCCACAGAGTATAATTAGCCGTGTGTGCTCACACCGATAGGAATTTGAATTCTCCCCGGCTCGGCTCAGCTGTAGTTTCCACAACAGTTCTGAACATTTCCTATCAGCCTGCCACAGACGATGGCCATTAAGAGGGGTAGGAATCATGTAACAGCACGGCCCATCCACTTCATATTCCTTTCGAGTATTTCCTCTGATCGTGTCTGTGCATGAGACAAAGATTAATATAGGCCGATAGAGGAGACGAGATGGAAAGAGAGACTGTGTCTTTGTTTACAGTTTGTGAGAGAGGGAGAGAAAAGGAGAGAAAGAATGAGAGAGAGTGAGAGAGAGAGTGAGTATTTCCAAAACAGATGCACCTGCCATCTATCAATCTAACCTGATCCTATAGAACGGAAGACCAGACTAGTCACAGGCCTCACAGATACACACACTGAACATTTCCACTGTTCTCACACACTGTTCAGTGAAACAAAAATACCTAACAAAACAACATAGATTGAAAAGAATAGTTTGTGTGTGTCAGACAGTAAGAAAGAGAGATAGTGGGTGTGTGAGACGGAGCGAGAGAGCAAGAGAGAGAGAGAGAGAGAGAGAGAGAAGGAAAGAGAGAGAGGGAAAGAAAGAGGGGGAGGGAGGCGACAAATCTTTCATTGATGTGGAATGTTGAGAGGGTTAATCTAAGAATAGCTCTGTCTCATCCAGTCATTCTGGCACCTGGTGGTAAAATGAGATGGACAGCGATACGATGATGAGCCGGGTGGCTATGCACTGTGTAAAAGGCCAGCAGGGGTGGCATCAACAGGCTACTCAACTCTGCTCTACTCCACTTTACATTGCTCTGCTGTACCTTACTCTACACAACCCTACTTAATTTTACATTACTCTGCTGTACTTTATTTTACTCACTCTACAGGTCACCACCAGCAGTCTCAGAAGCTTCTCCTCAATTCCGGACCTCCTACTTATAACAAACCAGCTTGGAGGACCGGGTCCACGGCTCCTCTCTACCCCAATGAGACGGCAATGGGTGTGACAGAGGAGAGATTACTTAAGGCTCAACCCAGGATCCATCATCGATATAAAGGCTGTTTTAATCTCACCTAATCTAATGAAATGGCATCTGGTCTAATCTGACCCAATCTCACCGGGCCGTACCTGTGGAAGAGCTTCCGGTCCATCATGACATCACCCACAGAATCCCTGACCACATGACGCAGCTTGTTCATACAGTCCTTCAGGCGGGGGTCAGAGGTCAGCAGACCAGTGCTTCTCAAGGCCTTGAGGGACGATTGGGGAGTGGGACAAATTAAGAGGTTGTAGACAGAGGATGTACAGTATGCAATCATTCATTGCTGATTTGCTGCAGATAGGAATCTGAACATGTTTGAGGTACATTGAAACCTATGGCACAATAGTGTGAAAATCTACCGAGTGATTATTTATCATCAATGGACATGATACAGTTGCTTGTAACAATATCTTGTGTCTTTTCTTATTAATGACCTACCTCCTCAAACTAAAAAAATGTTAGTGTTGATGCAGCAGGTGGCTGTCTACGTCTCAAATATCCTTTGCACATAGATATGCGAGAGCAGGAATAGCAAGTGTGATGAAAGCTAAGATTCGTGTCAGAAACACATCCCAAAACAAGAACTCCATTCTATCTCTGGAGTCTTTGCTTCGAAGAAATGCCTGGTGCTTGTAGTCTAAAGTTCCAGTGTCGTATTAGTTAATAATTTGTTTTCACACTTTAAGTGATCTGTATTGACTGAAGTTTGTATCCTCAGTAGCCCCTTGACCGCACCAGTATCTGTCTGTCAGGTGAAGAAGTTTCCGGCATCCCTAGTGAGCTGTGATAAGGTCTGGCTGGCCTGACGTAGCAGGAGATAACAGGTACTCACAGAGATGAAGTGAGAAACAGGGACCTGCTCCTGTCCCTCGGTGATGGTGTAGAAAAGCATGTCCTCCACTCCGGAGAACAAGCCCTTTCTGCTCATACTCCTGAATACAGTGAAGACGTGAAAGAGATAAGTTAACTACTTGTTTATTATCTATTCGAGACATTCACATTGGAAAAAATTGATGGGTCCAGTTATGAACAACGGGCCTAGTAATAAACAAATCACATTGTCAGCAACCGGATGCCTCCCTGTAGTCTTTCTGTAACAAGGTCAATGTAACAATATTGATAAACTACACTAGGCTATGTCCATACCGCTGTATTTAATTATTTCTTTGAATGGCAATATCTGTTGAATACCAGGTAAACAGGATGTATTTTGCGGAGAGAGGGAACTCACATTTTGACTTGCGCATGATCAATATCTGTAGGAGTCCGCTGGTGCCGACTTGTTGTGCTTGTGTTGAAGAATTGTGAAGGTTGAACGTTATGACAGTTTACTAAACCGCAGTTGTATTTACCAAACCGAAATCTTTTAGATGCGTCTTTTAGCAGACACTCGGCTGCCGAGTTAGTCACACGTAATACTTTCAAGCAATGCATGGTCCTCTGAGTGGCTACCGACATCACTAATCTCTAAACGTATAATTGCGATTACAGACTTGATTGATCAACACTAATAAACTTAACATCGGTCGATGAAATCTCTTTATCCGAGTTGACGTGAGCACCAGACTGTTCCTGCGACATACATTGGTCTGTGAGTAGGCTGGAGTCTCGACAACAGTAGCCAATGAGACAGCATGCTGTATCAGGCACGTTGTCCAAACAGTAGATCATTAACAAAAGTTGTGACGTCCATCATAAAAAAATATTTAAAAAGTTATAGCCAATAGTTGGCCTAAAATCAACCCACAGTACAAGTCTGCTTTCGTTCATAATTTGCAATAGCCTGTGGAATAGCCAAAAAAAAGAAAAGAAATGTGATTATGAGTGACACCAACTTTTTCCTTTGGCTATAGTAGGCTATCTGAAAAATCTGTGTTGAAAGTTCAGTCAGGCGTTGAGAAATATTGGGTAATTTAACTAACCTACGCTGAACTTATATGGTCGATAGTGTCAGGTACACAAAATATGTCCAAGGAATCCAAACTGTAGAGAAGAACCCACAAAGCTTGTAATAATTCCGTATTTATTTTAACAGCTGTGTTCAAGGGCCATCAGTTCTTTCAACAACGACACCCTTATTTAAAGTTCCGGACTATCAGTGCTTTCCAAGGAGACAACACTGCTTGAGGATGACACACTAAGTGTGGACCAGACAGTGGCCAATACTGCTCAACCTACCAAACAACATAAATAACGGTGTCAAAAAGGCACAGGATCAACCAGCTGGTTTTTACACAACATAATAATCCACAAATACAGGATTGTGTAGATCTCCTCAAAGGGGGCTAATTTTCCCAAAAAATATATAAATTAGACATTACAGTTTACATAATTTATTTTGCATATATGCATTCTTGCACAAATAAGTTTCAATTCAATAAAAGTTAATGTGTAACTATACCTGTTCTGTGCTGTTGTACTGTAAACAATGCACTCACAAATCGTCTGGAGCATGGTTTGTCAAATAATCACTGTAATTCTGACATTACTTTAGCATAACTCATAAAATATTGAAATAATTTCTTTAAAAAAATCAATATACTGAGAATTATGGGTACTAGAGTGAACTCCATCAAATTGAAGCCAATTGTGTTACATATGTACAGTACTATAGGCATATGGTTCGGAAGAGCAGCCAGGCACAATGCAGAAGAATGATGATGTCATCGTCCACTTCTGTACAATCCTGTTGGCTGGCAATAGGCACGCTACCTCTGGGGGTGTGCAGTGAGACATTTTTCTAACGGGTTGATTCACTGCAATTGATTTGACGACAAATAAAAACATATGGCCAGAGTGAAATCCTGGGTGTGAAATTCTCAACACTGAACGCCCTCAGAGCGGGCCCTGTCCCGCTCACTGGGCCTTCCCACTGACGCCGACGCCTGCACTTTACACACTCTTGGACGGACGAGGCATCACCAGCTTCAGGCCGATGTCCACCACGAAGGAGGGCATGTAAGAGAGGGGGATCCACAGAAGCTTGGCGTCCCAGCCCGCGCTGTAGCGGGTACGCGGGTGGGCCGACGTCAGAGCGTGCTCCATGCAGTTGGTGACCTTACTCAGGTCCGAGTCGCACACCGCGTTCATGATCAGGCGCTGGATCTGGATGTCTGTGTTGGAGGAACAGACACAGACACATGACGGTCCAGGGAAAGGAGAGAGAAGATCCACTAAAGGGCTGGGGTAGAACTCACACTCTAAAAGCTCCTTTGGTTTACTCTCTAGCAACATGCTAACAGCAAACTAATCCCTTAAACCTAATGTGTGGTTGTTGCTTAATTCTTGTAATCCTCAATCCCATTAACCCGTGCTCTTGCATATTCTGCAGATCATCTACAGCAGAATGTTCTTCAAAGTAAAGGGTTGTCAGGACAGGAGGGGAGTGGCAGCACTGTGTGATCTCCTCTAGTACTTACACTTCTCCAGGTATTTGTCTCCATAGCTGGCCTTTACTTCTGGGGTTAGCTGGTTCCACAAGCGATGGAGCTCTCTCTCAATGGGTTCCAGACTGGTCACCTGGGTCTTAAAGAAGCCTGGTTCAATGATGCACACGTTGATCCCAAAGTAGCTGATATCCCTCCTGTAAGAACAAAGAAAACAAAGAAAAGGGGGGTCAGATGGCTGAGCGGTTAGGGAATCGGGCTATTACTCAAAAGGTTGCCAGTTCATAATGCATAATGATGTTGTGTCCTTGGGCAAGGCACTTCACCCTACTTGCCTCGGGGGAATGTCCCTGTACTTACTGTAAGTCGCTCTGGATAAGAGCGTCTGCTAAATGACTAAATGTAATGTAATGTAAAAACGTTTGCTAAGCTTGACAGGAAATCAAGAGTACTTGACCATATTTGTTGATGATACAGTATTTGATTTGGTTGATGTTGTTGTCATGGTCTACCTGAGGCAGTCAGAGAATGACTCCACAGCAAACTTGGAGATGCAGTAACCACCGCCATTGGCGGCCACCCGGCCAAGCACCGACGCCACGTTCACAATGCGACCTTTGCCCTGCTTGATGAGCGGCAGGAAGATCATCGTCATGGCGATAGTTCCGTTCATATTGACCTTTAGGGTACTGTGGAAGTCCTCCACTCTCATCCACTCAGAGGGCCCCATGGGTAAGGCGCGGCCCGCGTTGTTCACAATGCCCCACAGGCCTGCCGCAGAGAAGAGCAGAACAAGTTGAGGATGTTATGTACAGTAACAACAATGTAACCACTCATGTGGGTTCCCTGTTTGGGACCTGTCCAGATGAGAATTTCATATACAGAAGACCAAGCACAGCGCTGGTGTCAATACAGGTCTCAAAGCCGTGTTCTGGAACAACCTTGTTAGTTCATCCAACAGAAGACTTTGGAATCTCACACTTTGTTTTCATGTTTTCATCTTTCAAAATGCACCTCCAAATGTTAGGCAAGAGTAACACCACCCTCAGGGGAGTGTCTCACCCCTGTCGCCAACCTCCTTCTTGGTCCACTCCATGGCCTTGTTGATGCTATCAGTGTTGGTCACATCCAACAGCACAGTCTTCAGGTTGGGCCCTGTCGCCCTCTTCAGGTCGTCCGCTCCCTTCTCCGTCAGACAGCCAGCCAGGACCCGGAAGCCTCTTCGGTCCAGCTTTCTGCTCAGCAGGTTCCCGAAGCCAGAGTCACAGCCAGTGACGAAGACGTACTTCTCGGAGATGTTGTCGACCTCTATGCTGTCGCGGTAGAGCCAGATCAGTACCCACAGCACCACAAAAGTGGCGAAGCCGTATAGATACACATTCTCCTTCCTACAATTGGAGGAGCACAGAGAGAGAGAGTGTCTCGGGAGGACCATTGACGTTGGGGTGATGAGTGACAGGTGAGATGAGGTCTAGGTTGGTGAGTAGGTGCTTGCCAAAAAAGAACTGAGATCCAGCTGTCACTAACAGTCCAGCATTAGAAAACACTACTATGGTGGTATTATTATGGTTTTTAAATCTTATTTCGCAACAAACAAAATATATAAACCCTGTACCCAACTAACTACCCAACTGATGAGAGGTGAGAACTAAGTAAACTGGAGTACAATCAAAGGTAATGAAACACATTTAAAAAGAGAGAAAGTAGATCTTGAAATAGGAGTCTTGCCCAATACATTATAATATCATAATATACAATACATATAATTAAATAGACAACAGAGTAGACAGTAGGACAGTCTTACCCTATGATCTCATACACCGATTCCAAATCCATGTTGTGTTTAGGTGAAAATGCCCCTAATGAGACCTGTACAAACTAAAATATCTGAAAAACACATTTTAAATGTTATAATATGCAATTCTTAGACCATAAGATGGTGGTTGTTTGCTTTGTAATTTGTAGAGTCTCTCAATGTCAATATGTACAATACAGTGGTTGGGGACAAACATAATCCTCAACATAAGTTCTGTCAAGAATCATTTTGTCATGAATTTTGTCATCAATAACTGGTTCTACCATGACTCCTAAACTGGTTATATAAGGGCAGAAACAGGGACAAGAGTGTTGTGTCTGCATGACCTGCTCAAACACATTTTTGTTACGATTCTGCTCTGTGGTCTTAAGTTTACGTGGAAACGTCACAGTTCTGAAAGCACATGAGACATCTTTGGATAATGCTCTTACGAAACAAAGAGAGGCATTGGCCACAGGACAGGGGTTTAAAAAGGGAGACCAGGGAGTTTTTTTTAATCAAAAGACGTGCAATGCTTCTTGTTGTCCAAGCCTAGTAAGCCTCTAACCACTCAAAACCTATTAGTGTTCATGCTTATTAGTCAGAGAAAAATAGTGGGACATCTTGAAAAGATTCCTTCTTGTTATAAAAGATAGAAGGTGGACAGTTGCATGTTCTGTTGCTATGTCTCATCAAGGTATTTGTTTTGTGGCACACTGCAAGTGAGTAAGACACAGCTAGACTCAGAAGTCCAATCCAATTGATCAATTCATTTACCCTGTGTACTGTAGCTGTAACCTATTCAAAGGATTCAAAGTGCACTGGCCAAGTATACTGCTCTGGAAAGAATTGAGAGACCACTGGACCTTTTTCTTTATTTCTTAAAAAAAATAAAAATAAAAATAAGTAAAAGAAGAAAAAGGTTAAGAAGGACAATTTTGAGTGAGGAACAGAAGGGTAAACTTAGCAAAGGCCTTCTGTTCTTTACTCAAAATTGTCCTCCTCAACCTTTTTTTTTTATGAAAGAAAATGGTGCAGTGGTCTCTGAGTTCTTTCCAGAGCTGTATGGGGTCAAATATGGAGCAACGCAGTGTTAGCAACTGGCCCTACTGTACACCTGCACAGACATTAGACTTTTGATTCAATTACATTTCATCACAAAATAAAATCACAGAAACAAAATAGATCTTTCCTTAAACTTTGCATAGTCATTCCTACAAACAACAAGTAGTTTTCTAACAACGTCCTTATATTGATTTAGTAATTGATTAAATGATTGAGATCAGACAACTTCCTGTGCTATCGTACATGATACCAAGTGACCCTTAATCACAAACAAATACATTTTGTTGAATACGATTTAACAAATACATATATTTAAAAGGATTAAAACAAGTAAAGCGTGGGTCACATGTAAGAAAAAGTGCCTATAACGTAAACAACTGTTACCTTTCCCTCTTTGCGTGAGTGCTTAAGGTCTGCAGGCTCCCCCTCTCCTTCACTCTCCCTCTCTGGCAGTTAGGTCTGTGCTGTGTCAGAGGGAGGCTGGTTGGGAAAGGACTTTATCCTCTCAGTTTATCCCTTAAGACAAGTCCACAATATATAATCTGCAATCTGGGTGTACTTGTTCTGACCATGTGTCTCTATGTTTGTGTGTGCATGCATGCGTGTTGTGTACATCTAGAAATAAATTGTCGAGGGAATTGTGTAGCTGTGACTTTTATCAGCATATGGTGCATGAGCTTGCATTAATGAAAATATATCAGATTCTCTGTATTTGGTTTTAAACAGGTCTTAAACTAAAATAAATTTAAATTCAACCAAAACTCTGTCAGAAAATGTAATAAATAAGGCCTTATCAATTCCCAGTCTGCTATAGCCCTAACGGTGAATGTTTGTATTTGTTCATTTATCAGTTTCCTTTGGGTCTGTTATTTGTACTCATGTGGTATTACATAAATGCATAAATAAACCAACAGTAATCCCATGTTCTGTGTATGTCCTTATAAAAACATATGCGCTGTTGATCTGGTTCACAACTCATTCAACAGTTCTGCTTCAATGTAGAAACTGCTGACAAAGCATGTTGTTCCTATTCTCAACCTTCCTTATTGTAGGTCTAGTTTATTGACAAAACGAGAAGGTACAGTTCCTTAAGCTCTTATTTCAGAATAGTTGATACAACAAAGGAGAAAACATTTTGAAGAAATAACTGTAGATGGCAGTTAAGATAACTTAAGCACAGAGAACACCGTAACAGCTGCTACCTGCGTTTCAGTCTGTCATCTTTACGTGACACCTAATAGTGTGGGCTCCTTATGATGATTTACCACCCACCCCAAAAAATCCACGTCTTCAGTTTCTCAAATTCGCCATCATAAGCTGTTGTGTGGGGCAGGAGGGCAGTTTGTTACCTCACAGCTAAGGTGGTATGGTGGGTAAGCTGGACAGCCTCGTGCCCTGGTCATGTAACTCTCTCCACTATGTAACACTTCACATACTGTTTGACAGATTAAAGGAATAGTTCACAAATAGTATTTTTTTTACCCTTAAACCCTGTAGTTGATTCCCCAGACAGGTTATGACCACAGAAAATAGTTTCCTTCATTTCCTTACATGCTTTATTAATGAACACAATGCTGCAGCAACAAAAAGGAGTTCAAAATCAGCCGCTCTTTGTCCCAAAAATACAGAAAATCTATTAATGCGTCACGTGAAAGACATCCATAGGGCTTTGAAATGACCAAACACAGTGAGGAAATGTTCTGCCAAAGCAGGATAAGAGTAACAGTGACTCCATTGGGACTGGCAGGGAAGAGGTGATTTGAATTACACGACAGTAAATCTTATTTCCCCGTACGTTACATTAGTATACAATCCTCTTTTGTTCTGTTAGAAAGTAACGAACCAGCTTAGTAAACCTCAGAGATGGAACGTCCCATATGGTACACTGAATGTCTCCGTTTCTGAATTCACAATCAGGGCTGCTTCTGTCTGTCCTCTCCTTTGGAGTGAGCTCTGGCACCAATCCATGGTGAAGTAATCCCATTATCAACTGACAAAGCATCCAGTTCTTTGATAACATCACCACACTGATAAGCTTTGCAACCCAGATGTGACAGCTTAGATTCATAAGAACCTGTCTTTCTACAAGAAAATTCTACTCTACTGACTACTACAAGGCCTGTGATGAAATTACTTTCAAAAAATGTGAAAATTGTCTAGTTTGGGCAGTAACTACATTTCTTCCAGGACACAGTTTAGTCATCTATACTGTTTTGCGGTGCATGAAACAACATTGCAGATGAGACAAGTAACTTTTCTGTGTCATTCTTAGTTATTTCCTCATTCGTTTTTCTTTAGATTCATAACAAAGTCTCATCGCTGAGTGAATCCGCTTTCATTGGGGCAACAAGGATTCGCTTTCATCTTGTGCGTGCATCCTCGCACATCCTGTTAGTTAGCCCCGTTGGTCCAGACTTCTGGAGTCCAAGTCAATCCATTGCCATCAAAATAAGAGTATAGTGCCACACACAGCTTGTAGTCCAACACTCCTATCACAATGAGAGTGTGTGTTCATGAGGAGGCTGCTTGAGGCTGGCCCTTGTGAACATACTCCAGTGCCGTGGCGATGGTTCTCATGTCCATCTCAATGCTACGTGCCCAGTTCTCCACATCGCCAATTTCCTGTTCAAAACAACAGTCCAGAAAATAAAACAGTAACTATAAATATTAAACATTTTATAAATGCATCCACTTCCAATGATATGATACATGTGTCCTACCACAAGGGGGTGATGACGGGACAGACTGTCCATTGTCTCATCAGATCTGTGTGTCTGTGACTCAGCTATGACTAAGCAGTAGCTACATTTACAAACTCTGAGAGGCACTGAGGTGACTAAGGGGTGTCCTTTCATCCTCTCTACACCAGCTTTCCTCAGGGAATCTGACTGTTCCACTTCTCAGTTTACGTGTCACAAACAGAACCAGATCAGGGGACTGGAGTAGTTTGATATTTGACGTTGAGGGATCATATTCCTAGCCGCGACTTGCTCATCTCAACTGAGGACAATGACAACAAAGCTATATTTAGAGATTGTCTTACGGCCGAGAGACAGTAGGTGTGTCAGTGATACTCAAAAGGGTTTCACCCCTCGGTCCAGGCCTACTTGAAGCCTATCGAATATATAAAGGAGGATTAGCCCCCACATTCTAGACTTCAAGGCTTTGAAGAAGACATTGAGTTTGCATGCATCTACCATGATGTACTTGCTTGGATGTCAAATACAAAACATGAATCTATGGTGGAACAGGCCAAGAAACACACACAATGAAAGTCAGTTCTAATAATAAAAACCCTTTAACCGAAACATGGGTTGTATCCCCACAGAATGATAGCCACCTAAGATACTGAGGTGATTCTGAGGTGATCCTGAGGTGATCCTGAGGTTAATCCTGAGGTGATAGCTGGACAGCCTACCTTCAAGGCCTGGTTGAAGCCCTCCACCATACTGATCCACTGGGCAGTCTGCTTAGAAAACTGGCTGGCCTGCACCTGTAGAGTCTTCACCTCGTGATCCAGCTTGCGCTGGTTGACATAAGCTTGGGCAACCCTAGACAAGGTCAAAGATCAAATTAGGAGGAGTGGCAACAATATCTCCTTGTAAACCTCGGAGCATTCTCAGACCTATCAACAATGGTCATGTGAATAATCTGAGACTGAGAGTGTGTGTGCGTGTGCGTGTGTGTTTGGTGCACATGTAGCCTCAACAGAGGCTGTCCAATTGTAGTTCTGTAAGCTGATTTTACCACGTCACAAATTTCACAACTAATTAATATTACTGGTTATGTAGTTGTGATTTTCTGTCACGTGTCAAATTTCCTAACGGGATCATACTACTTCATGTCCGAGTCTGAGCTCTGAGATGGAGAAACAGCATTTTTTACAGATTACTAGAATGTTCTCTAACTTTTAGAGAGAGAGAGAGAGAGAGAGAGAGAGAGAGAGAGAGAGAGAGAGAGAGAGAGAGAGAGAGAGAGAGAGACAGAAAGAGAGAGAGAGATTAGTGTATATTTCTTCACAGAAGACAACACATTCTGCCTACCCAACATTGAGGTGGTCGACCAAGGCTTCAGTCAAACTGGTTGCCGCTGCGATTGCCTCGCGTCGGCGTCTCTCTGGTCAGGACATGAGTTAGCAATCAAAATCACTCTTAAGAAGAGGGTACCGCTCGCAGTTGTCTTGGTTTGCTCAATAACGACTGTCCAACGTTAGCCTAATTAGGTATAATTGGGCGAAGCTAACGACAGCTAACAAGTTCGCTATCTTAGAGCCATCTACCTTATCCATGAGCTAGCTTGCTCAAACTCAACATCTGACGCTCTGCAAATCATGACATTCAAAAGAGAACAAAATAGGTCAACAAATATACCTCCTAAGCTAATACTACTAGAAAATACATAGACTATGTTTTTAGCATAGCTAGTGCTAGCTAGCTAGACAAGATACATAGAAAGATTTACCCACCTTGTAGCTCCTTTCTCTCATTCTGCTTTACTTGGTGCTCCTTCAATAAACGAGACAACATGTTTTATTTGTTGTGTGATCGGTAGAACAAATTGTAGTTGTAGTATTTGTCAAAAATATTCTTATGTAGAGGGCTAACTAGCTAGTCTAGCTTAATCATGCACAGGTCATGGGACTCCCATGGCTCTCTTCCGGGTATAGCATCAGCCAATGAGCAGCGGCCGTCGCATTTTGACGCTGAGATGGTTGGATCAGTACGATTCAAGACCAGAACATCAATCCCCCTACTAAACACATCAATTAATTAATCTACTTTACTCACACTATGATGTGTGGCCCATACAAATATCTAATTCGAAATCGTAGGAGTTTATGATAACTGCCAGTGTTATGACAATTCAATTATAAATAGGCCTACCATAATGTTTGTGTTGACAAATGGAGCAGCGCCTCAACGGTGAGTACATCGGAATGTACCATAGAACAAACAGAACGGAGACCCCAAATACAGTGCCTGAGAGTGAAGGCTACTTATCTGAATTCTTCTAGCCCGCAGCATCCTCTTATAGGCCTGTCCATTAATCAATACAACATTACTGCTGACTAGCTGCAGTAATGGCTGCAGCTGGAGATTTCCTGGAGGAGGGTTAAAGAGAGAGAAGGAATAAATGACCCCAGCGTTAAGTACTGCCATCTAAAATAAGCTATCTCCTTGAAGTGAGGCCTAGACTGCTAATGGTTTCTTCTGTTGGGAGCTAGTGTCAAAGCTGATCTGGCAGTTAGTCAATCGGCACAAGGTAGCCAGCTATAAAGTCATTCCGCGAGCCAGACGGGCCTCAAACACAGTCATCCAGCAATGAGCAAGCACGCCAACCAGTCATCTAGCTATCCAGTCACAGCCATTGTTGGTCCTTTCATCTTTCTCCTCTTAGTTCAGCATTCTGGGCTGGGTGCCAAAGCTGCCATAAAAAATATATAGGCCATACCTTTTCCTTTTCTTGTGTCAGCATCTTCATACTGGAAATGTAAGGTGACTGTTTCTCCTTAGATCTTAAATCATTATTTTTCGTCTACAGAAGGTCATCATTGTTTCATTTTTGGGCTTATTTAACAGGGTTAGTGCACATCAATAAACATTTTCGTAAATTAATTGAATTCATGACATGCCTCACCATTTTTCTTAACAGTTTCTGTAAATTGGGGAGTCAGATGGCTGAGCGGTTAGGGAAGCGGGCTTGTAATCAGAAGGTTGCCAGTTCGATTCCTGGCTGTGCCAGATGATGTTGTGTCCTTGGGCAAGGCACTTCACCCTACTTGCCTCGGGGGGAATGTCCCTGTACTTACTGTAAGTCGCTCTGGATAAGAGCGTCTGCTAAATGACTAAATGTAAATTAATCTTTATTTTTTATGTAAATACGAATATGGTATACATACATTGAATGTTTCTATTGTCTGTTTCTATTGTCTGTTTCTATGGACTGTTTGTTCTGAGTATGTTGTTCTTGTTTCATTTAAATCTATGCAGTATACATATTGTTTCACTAACACATCTTAAAAGAGTCAAATTCCAATGTGCCATGGTGAAAGGGAATGACCACCCCTGTGTGTATGCTGAACATGCTTCTCTCCTTCAAACCACCGCAGGGCAGCAGAGGGCAGAGCAGGACAAGGTTGCAGCCCAGAGCAGAGCTCCTGTTCCAGGCTTGCCTCGCTCCAGCCAGAGCCCCCCATGGAGGACTGCACATGGGTATGGGGCTTAAGATGGGTAATTACAGTAACATCTTTTACTTCATTACAGAGCAGGGAAACTTAAGACGTGGGTACAAAAACGGTTGACAGAAAGTCAAAAGAAAATGAAAAGGGGAGCTGAAATGTGTAAATGTTCAATGCCTGTGGTGTGCTGAAGGATGTGACTCATATTTGATATGGATATAGTTACTGTAACTTTCTCTACCTTAGCTTGTATATCCCAATCCCTCCCTTGCTGAAACTTTCTGCACCTTAGGCAGACTCTGTGGGAGGTGCAGTACCGCCTCTACATAGTTTAAGGACCATGACAGCTGCCCACAGGAACACAGAGCTAGAGAGAAATCAGCTGGCCAGACCACAGCAGCTGACTGCAACCTTTCCCACCCACAGTGAAGCCACCTCACGCACAGGGAATGACTGGAGCGCTGACACTGGCATGGCAGAACAAGGGTCTATCAAGATCCTCATGTTGTTGATTTTAGGTCAGGATGGGGTCTTTCCTGACTGGAGTCTGGACTGCCTGGGTCAGACTCTCATTGATAGGGTCTTCAGTGATCTGGAAGATTCCTTGGAGACAATGGGAGCTGTGATGTGCACAGTGACCCAGGAAACTATATTACAATACACAGGGCCTCACAGACAGGGTGCCAGAAATGTCTTCTGACAGAACAATGTAGAAAGAGACATAACCATGAAATTTGGAGATAAAAAACACAGTGGGTAGAACATCTAAAGACCTAGATGTTCAATGACCCTGAAAAACAATAAAATATATGAAAGGACACACAAACAAGTTAGATTTGGAATTATGCAAACTGGCTTTTGGCTTTTTTTTTGCCACTAATTAACTCATTATAACGAGGGGCTACAGCAACACTGACTAAATAACAATAAATAAAGACAGTTGCGCAACGACAGCTCACTTGAAGTGTAATTTCCCACAAATTACTCCCGAATATCCAATACACCTGTACAACCTGAACATAATGTCACAAGATCAACCACAGTTAAACTGATAAAATATGCTGTTGTCTTCTCAGCCTTTTCCTATTCAGCGTCTTCCAAGTATCTGGACAACCTTGCCTGGTATTTTGGCAGCAGTCCCTTGAGTGTTGATGTCAGCTGAGAGGGAGAGCTGGAGAGAGGGATTGAAAGAGAAGGGGAGGGGGAGGAGTGAGTGAGCGGGCTATTCAAGGCACTTGTCCTCTGTCTCTCTCAGTCGCACAGAGCGAGAAAGAGCAGAGGAGGGGGAGGCTCTCACACACACACTCACTCTCACACACACACGAGCTAGCTCACACACTGCCACATTTTCTCAGCCCGCTCTGCAGACTGACAGCAGCACACGGAGGGAGAGCCAGAGAGAGAGAGAGAAGAAGAGATAGAGAAGAGAGAGAGTTAGAAACTAGCAGGACTTCCACACTGCCGGGAGAGAAAAGGAGACCTGCTCTGGACTAAACCTTCCATCCTCTCCTCCGATCCAGCGCACTGGGAACTCAACAGGAATACGCTCCATTATAATCCTCCTCCGCACAAGGACCCCCACTCTGCGATGGCACCTCCCGCGGGACACGGATGGCCTCTCAGGCTCCCAGCGGGACCCCGGGGCTGTGGTGTCTTCCTGGGGGTTCTCCTGGCTGTGTCGGGGCTGGTCTCAGGGTTCAACCTGGACACTGTAAACACTCTGGTGAAGGCTGGAGACAACGCCACCTTCTTCGGTTTCTCTCTAGCTCTTCACCAGCAAGTCACCCCGGAGCCTCGGAGTTGGTGAGTGCTGCCACATGCCTGTGTGTGTGCTTGTGTGTGTGTGTCTGTGTGTGAGCTGCTATTTAAGCCACAATGTAGAATTGTGTGGTGTTTTGAAGGGGACACACAGTCAGAATTTTCCACAGTACTTTATTTTCCTGATATAGATTAATTCATTCAGAGCTTCAGTTTGATCCAGGGTGACACATTTCGAACACTGCAAAAAGAGCAGAAGTTTCATTCCCGTTATGTAGTGTGTGCATGGTCAGAGTAACATTCATTTATTAGTGTATGATTTACAGTGAATAGGGCTTTCCAAGGTTGGGTGGCCATGCCTTGGTGATCCAGCAGGTCTCATGAGAGATTAGAGTTCTGATTCAGTTCATGACAGATATCCAAAGTACATTTGGTGCCTTGAATATTTGTATGTATGTATGTATGTATGTATGTATGTATGTATGTATGTATGTATGTATGTATGTATGTATGTATGTATGTATGTATGTATGTGTGTGTAAAGTATGTGTACTCCTAATCAACTCTCAGCAAACAGGTTTCTGAAGGCCAGGTACAGATTGTCTGAATAAATCATGACACCAGTCTGACCTGTATGCCTTTAGAAATGTTTGCTACTGTACGTGGATGAAAATGGTAGTCCTCTTTTGAAGCACCGCAATTCTCATTTTATATTTCCCATTAGAATGCAGTATGCATTTGTACAGTTGTTACGTTAGAAAGAAACATTTACATTCAGTGCTGTTTAGCCATTCGCCAGTAAAGAGACCGTACTATGGAAAGAAATAGTATTGAGGGAGGGGTTTGTGTGTGACTGGACCCTCCAACACCTCATTAACGGTTTCAGTGTATCTTCCACCATTGGTGGCACAGTCCAAAATGTCAGTTAGAAAGTGACACTGTTAGAACATGGACTGTTATTTTCACCACCCTGTGATGGCAGGACCATTTTCAAACAAGTGTTTAAGGACCGTGTTAATGTACTACAGGTCCTGTTAAGGAGCTCCATATTTAACTATCTGCTGCTCAGTTTACCCTGCCTGGAGTCAGTCTGACGGCGGCTCACAGACTCACGTCCATGACATCAGCAGTGTGTGTGTGTGTGTGTGCGTGTGTGTGTTTGGCTCACTAGCGTGAAGCCAGAAAGAGTCACTCCCTCTCCCGGCCATTTTCAGACCAATAGCATTCCAGGAACTTATTTTAAACGCTCACCTCATGAAGTACTCACAGACTACAGGTCTACTGAGACCCTCCGTGGAGCAAGCACTGATGGATGTGTGTGTGCCTTAAGATTTAGATCTGGGCTCATCCCATGATCATGCTGTACCACATCGTAAGGACAGGATACAACACCATGGCTATTTCACTTCATGACCTCACTCTCCCATCAAACAAGATCTATTTGTAGAAGTTGTTTACTTCTGAGTAAAGTCTTTTGATAAGATTTGCTTGAAACTTAAAGCAGACTAGTGTCACATTAGTCTGTTTAAATTGATGGGCTAAATGGATTCTTGTCGTTTATAGTGGTCACCAAGCAGTTCCAGGTAGATAGCATCTCATGTCAAGATAAGACCCTGACAACAGGAGCTGCTTGGTCAGACACACTGAGGTGCTTGATGGTTGTAAGCAGAAACCACTGAGTCACTCTGTCTTTGTAATAACAAGGTTTGAGTTTCGCACCCCTTCAGGCACTTGTCTTTATCCTCAGGTTAGGGCCATTGTGCCTTGTGCCGCTTGACTCAAAGCTACTGTAAGTTAGTGTGAAGGGATACATTCTTCGCACCACAATAACTACTCTCGATGATGTCATATAGCGCGTGAAGCTGCTGTTGGACTTCCACTTCAAACCAGACTGCACTGCTCTTGTAATGCCATTGGCATGCCCATGTTGACAAGAATGTCTGCCCACTACCGACTCAATCTTATCTCTCTGGCTTAGCTTATCCACCACCGCCCCACCGCCCTGCGCCCCAGTGTGCCCCTAACCCTCCATTACCATACCAGCAAAGGTCAGTATAAGCCCATTTTCTTGGCCTCCAGCTGTCAATACGACATGTTCACCAGTGGTACTGACTGACGGACGGTAAGGGGATCCTCGCTGGTATGGGGCGGAGGGTTGCTCAGACAGAAGGAAGTGAAAGTATGTCACACCCCTGGAGCGGAGGCGTCTGTGTTTGGCTGCTCAGGCTGGCAAGAGAGCTGCTTTGGATTGATTATTAATGTCTTTCTTTTTGGGGAGTCAGGTGGCTGAGCGGTGAGGGAATCGGGCTAGTAATCCAAAGGTTGCCAGTTTGATTCCCGGTCATGCAAACTGACGTTGTGTCCTTGGGCAAGGCACTTCACCCTACTTGCCTCGGGGGAATGTCCCTGTACTTACTGTAAGTCGCTCTGGATAAGAGCGTCTGCTAAATGACTAAATGTAAATGTAAATGTCTTTCAGAACAGGCAATGTGCTGGACGACTATTGCTGTCTGTGTTCTGTCTTGTTGTGATAGATGGATGGGGTGGGGGGTCCTGGGCTTATTCTGCTCCTGGTGTTATGTGTGGCTTTGCTATTTATACTGGTGGCGGCTCTGCTAATAGCTCTTTGCTTGATGAAAAAAGGAAGCGCTGTGTTAGTCTTCGCAGCCTCTGTTTCCCCACGTTCCCCTCTCCCTTTCCTCGCTCAATCTGCCTGAGTGGAGCAGTGTCTTCCACCTGCCTCTCCTGTTACAGCATTCAGATGGTCTACATGAAGAGCTTGTCTATATGAATGGCATGAATGTCTATGTTTGGTCTATTTCTGCATCAATGTTTGAAGTATTTCTATAATATTGTATTTGGATGAGATGCCGTAGTATAGTGTGGTAAACGTCATGCTCTGGGATGAATCCACCCATATCCTGATATAAATCACCAGAGGTTTCCAGAGTGACCTGTCAGCCTGGTTATATTGGCCTTGGTCTCATGATTTAATATCAGGTCTTTTGTCCGAGGTGTTGTTTTTAGTATGATGTGCGTGGTTGGTGGGGGGGAGGGCTGCAAGCCCCCTCTAATGCAGGTCGCAAATCATCTATTAATGCCTGTCGCTTCAGAAGAACTTCCTGGATCCTGGAACACATCTATTGGTCCATTGTCCCTCTGGCCTTTCTTCTGCGGTTCTGGTCCCACTTTGTCTTGATTCATAGTTGTCATTTCCGTTTAATTAGAAATGGGACATTCGCTGTCAGTCGTCCATGACGAGGACATTTAAAGTGTTGTCCCTGCTGATGACTGGGACCTAGGTGGCCTTCTGCAGCCTCTGCAGACAGGGGAGGGAGGGAGGGTCAGGTTGCCTCGTGTTTAGAATGCTGCCGATGGTTCCATTCCGGGCGGAATGCGGGGTCTCCAAGATAGAACCCCACCGTTGCTGCCGCCATGGCGACTAACATTCAGGCATTCTGTTGGAGCTTGCTGGTGCTTTGGGGTCAGACGCCTCCTCACACAAACATACAGCTCCTACATTTGAATATCAATGATTAACATTTGTAATGTTATCATGGACGAATCACAATATTCACAACCATATGTAATTGCAACCGAAACGGACCATTTGGTGTCAACAGAGCATATCTGTGTGCTCTATAATAAAGCTTATGTTTAATGACAGGGCCTTACAGTGCAGCTGTCCTTGCGTCGCACATTTATGAACGTGTTGAAAAAGTGCTCAGTAAAACTCCTTCACACATTCCAAACCTATTGGACAATCTCGAAAAGCACATTTGCATGTAAATGGCTCAATCCCCCCTTGCTTTAGAGAACCGGCTTAAGGGTTGACAATGACCCTGCCCCCTTTGCCTGTCTAATTCAATTCATGATTTCTTTTTCCAGCTCCGTCCCTTTTAGCCCCTCACACGGTCATTCTTGTTGTTGGATCTGTCGAGGCCATTCATGTGTAAGGCCTGTAATAGCTCAAGCTTTCCCTATTGTGATGTTTATCTATGGCTGTCAGATCAGAGACGTGTGTTACAGTCACACACACACACACACACACACACACAGCTTCACAACAACATCAACAAATCCTCACGTCAGGGTAGTGCTGGCTAGCCATTCTCCTCCACCTCCCACCATCCTCTCATTCTCTCCACGCTCTCCAGCATTCTCACACAGCCGCGCTGGAGGTGGCCCAGCCTGGCCCAGCCCGGCCTGGCCTGGCCTGGCCTGCCTGCATGCCTGCATGCCTGCCTGGGAAGAAAAGCACAGTGGGAAACAGGGGGAGAGAGCTTTCAGGAAAATTACACTGCAGGGGGGCCTGGGCCAGTCAGAAGGCGCGGTGTCGGAGGGAGGGGGGGGGGGGTGGTTGTGGGAAGGTGTGTGTGGGGGGGGCGGCTGAACTGCAGAGTCAGGAGGAAGCACATCTCCTTCACAGATCTGATGAATGTGCCCGTGCAGAAAGCAGCGCACAACAGTAACGTGGAGGACCAGGCTGGTCTGGGGGGAGGGGGTTGGCTGTGCATGTGACATCTACCGTATATCCTAATGTCTAATCAGCTCTGAGAGCCTGCATACAGTAGAGTGGCATAACATTGGACCAGTGCTTACAATATTCCAAGGCTTCACATTTTTTATAGAACAAGAACATAGTGATAAGCCCCGATCCAGTAGTATTGCATCATTAGATTCCCTTTTCCCTTCATATTCTACCAGATGATTAATTGAGCTCCGCAGCAAAATGGGAGTCGTAGTTTTTCCTCCACCTTCCCTCTAATAGAGAGCTCAGCTGCTGGGGGGCTGGCTCTGGAGGTCTGAGGCAGCAGACTGTGACAGAGGCTTCTGGAGCCTGGCTGCCTGCAGGTCCTCCTCTGAAGCTGCAGAGATGAATAAATCATGACAGGGCCTCTGGAGCTGATGAGGACACAGCTGAATCCTCTGCCTGGACTGAGGAGGAGGCTTCTGGGATCGTCAGCAGAGACCGGAGAGGAGCGATGACAGAGCGCAGGATGTTGAAAGCAGTGACAAAGAGATAATCCAAGCCTCCTTTTAACCACATGTATCAGATTGATTACTGACCGTGTATTAGCGCGAAGGGCTAAGCCTTTCTTATTAAATATGTGTTTTTGGTTTTCAGAGCCCAGTTGGTGCTCATGTGACTGAGTGATGGTGAGGGACACTAACTAGCTGGCTCTGAGAATCTGCCGCAGCCCACAGTAATCAGATCAGGAATGAAGTGTGTGTGTCAATGGAAATTAATGACTAGTTATAGAGGCTGGAGCAGGGTTGGAACTAGGACCAGAGATGATGCTGGGGGCTGGGGATGGAGGCTAGAGGCTGGGGGCTGGGGATGGAGGCTAGAGGCTGGGGGCTGGCATCTGGAGACTGGAGGGTGTGGTCTCTTATTGATGCAGAGTTACACCACAGGGACCATGTGATTAGAATGATTAGGGACCGTTCAGTCATCTGGCTCAATCTGAACCTACCAATTAGCTGGTCAATATATGTGTCTGTGTGTGTGTGTGTGAGAGAGAGAGAGGTAGACAGAGAGAGTAAGAAAGAGAGACATGGAGAGAGAGAAAGATTGTATGTGTGTTTCTGCATGCTTGCGTTTGTGTGTGTAGACAATGGCAGTTAAGGTGGGCAGAAACCCCGAACATTCCCCCAGGATGGAGCGTGTGTGTGCATGGAGCGTGTGTGTGCATATGCATGGGCATTAGGCTTGTTAGAGCTTCTGCTGCCTTCAGTCCTGTTACTCATGACTAGGAATGAGCTCATACTTGAGCACCGGGAAACAGCAAATGAGTGTAGACTCGCAGAAATGTATATGCGTGGTCTTGAATGTCAACAGAAAAACAGGCGAGAGAGATAGAGGTCGAACAAGAGAGAAAGCTGTGGAGAGAAAGAAAGGTGGAAATAGAGAAAGAGGGAGGAGAGGGGGGTTGAGAGTCCGAGAGGCAGAAGGGTGGTGTGCTGTTCACACGAGGACTTTAGGGTCAATCATTACTCCGCCTCTGCCTGGAAATGGTCCCTGTATTGATCAGGTGGGGGCAGATGGTGGACTGAGGTCAGGAGATGCCACAGTGACCATGCACTGTTCCACTGTGGTGGTCATTGTTTTCCCTGACAGTCACACACACAGAGTACCCAGTTAATGAACATATACTGCATTCATGAGGACCAACACAAGAAGCGCAGACACTTGTAATCAGTGAAAGCAAGAGTAGCTAAACGATTTTTGGAGTTGTGTCATGTTTATGTGTGTTTAAACTGTGATGAAAGTTGATAATGCTCGTACTTCCATAGTCATTCAGTACGGTTCATATGCTTCTTGTCCTTCACTGTTGAGTAAACCATGTTTATCTCATGTCCCTTTACATCCCCATGACTGATGAGGATATGAATGTGAGTGATTCATATCCAGGGTTCAAACACTGGATGGTTTCTTCCAGTAGGAGTGATGTGCAGCTGTCTCTGTCTCTCTACCACGCGCCTCTCTCTCTTGTTCTATCCATCTCTCTCTCTCTCTCTCTCTCTCTCTCTCTCTCTCTCTCTCTCTCTCTCTCTCTCTCTCTCTCTCTCTCTCTCTCTCTCTCCTCTCCCTCTCTCCTTTGCACCCTGTCCAGTCTAGACCATTCTCCAGTGGGCATACCATGGATGAGGAGCCTGGTGAGTCACACTCCAGTCATCCCAGCTGTCGTCCCCTCATCAATAAAACACAGAGAGCAGGACTCAGGTGGAAAAACACCAGGTTCCCAAAACCTGCCAGCTGACCATCCCTGTTCTCCTCTGGGCAGACGGACGCTCTCAGAGAGACAGTTAGGAAGACCTGTAGTCAGCACCGCTCGACAACAGGTACAACAACAACAGTTGTTGATCTGGCCAAGCCACACTGTGTTAGTGCTCTTGGGGTCAGAGTAGGGTGGGGAGTGTTGGGGTCTGGGTGGAGAAGGAGCTACAGCACAGCTGCAACACAACCCACCTCCACCTCTCTGACCCCAACACAGCACAGCTGCAACACAACCCACCTCCACCTCTCTGACCCCAACACAGCACAGCTGCAACACAACCCACCTCCACCTCTCTGACCCCAACACAGCACAGCTGCAACACAACCCACCTCCACCTCTCTGACCCCAACACAGCACAGCTGCAACACAACCCACCTCCACCTCTCTGACCCCAACACAGCATAGCGGCAACACTCAACACACAACGGGATATTCCCTAACTATAACACACATGTTGTTGTGGTGTGTGAGGGTGAGTTTAAGTTATAGTTAGGGAATATCCCGTTGTGTGTTGAGTGTTGCCGCTGTGCTGTGTTGGGGTCAGCGAGGTGTGTTGTGTTGCTGCTGTGGATGGTCAGGATGATGTGTTAGGGTTAGGGTTAGGGTCCATTATGCTGTTGCACAGTGAGAGTGAGACACATCCTCCTGAGGTCACAGTGGGACATTCTTGCCCCGGGGTAACAACAGCAGGGCTACACAACCTGGACCTCCTGCTGGGGTTTGTGGAGGCCTGGGGCAGACTGACTCTGGCTGGGGGGGTGGAGGCCTGGGGCAGACTGACTCTGGCTGGGGGGGGTGGAGGCCTGGGGCAGACTGACTCTGGCTGGGGGGGTGGAGGCCTGGGGCAGACTGACTCTGGCTGGGGGGGTGGAGGCCTGGGGCAGACTGACTCTGGCCGGGGGGGGGGGTGCTGGGGGGGTGGAGGCATGGGGGTCAAAAGACCAAGATGTGGGTTTTGTGGAGGCCTGAGGCAGACTGAGCAGCATGGTCTTGCTAACTCCCTGAGGGATAACATGGCTCACATGTAGCTTAGCTCACTGGTGGGTTATGGCACTGCAGTGAGAAGATAAGGTAGCACATATTTGACCAACACTAAATCAAGTTCAAGGAACCTCAAGTTTGTTATGGTGTTTGGCTGCATTGTTCCCTAAGAGGAATTAGGACACCATAGCTCACTGACCTAACGTCCTTTCGCAAAGTGCTGAGTAGGTACCGTTAGAACGTGTTTTGGTGCGTGTTCGGAAACATTTGGTCTCTGAGGAAGTTGTGAGATAAAAATGCGTGTAGTATGTAGATGTTGCACTTGTTGTCCATGTAGATGTGTAGTGTTCCTTTATGTTTAGTCCTGGAAGAGCTAGGACTGCCAAACAAGCGATGGGTTGGGTTTGACCAGATGCTGTTTGGGATTGAGCAAATGGCTCCAAGGAGACTAAATTGATGTTGCAGTTGTGTGAAGCACAGTCACACATTGAATAGGAGGGTGGAGATGGGGATTAAACCATTGACCTTTAGCGTGGGTTCCTTGTCTGACATATTTGGGTCGTTTTGGCAGACGTCTGCTTAAAGGCTGCTGTTCTCTCAAAAGGTGTTCTATGTTCTTCACCTTGTTCCTTTGTTACCCTAACATGATGAAGCGTGATTCCTGTCCTATCCAATGTTCTCATCTGGCTTGCCGACTTCAAGTGATGTTCTCACATTTCGAAGCTGATTGTAAATCCTGATTACCTCAGGCAGTGTTCTCCACAGGAACAGGAAGATGTTCTTGTTAATGTGTCATACTCACAGATGAGTCATTTAGAGTCGTACTGTATCTGTGTGAGTCACAACAGATCAGGATATCCAGTAAATATGTCTGACTGACTCGCTTGTGAGGTTTGGATGCTGCCTCAAACTGGATTTTAGGTTCCCTGACATACCAGTGTGATGTATTAGTCAGTTAGCCAGTCAGTCAGCCAGTCAGTGAGTTGGTGAAGCGGGGGCCCAAGAGGCCAAGGGGGCTGGGCAGAAGAGTGTTGTGAGTGGGGGAGGGGAGTGGAGGGCACAGGCATGGCTGGGTGGGGGTGGGGCTGGGGGACTGGAGACCCCAGAGAGAATGAGAGTTGGGGTCACTGCACACACTCTACTTGGTAAACACATGGGAATAAATCAAAGATGAGGGGGATGTGTGTGTGTGTGTGGACAACAAAAACAATCATGAAAAGAGGGCGCTTGGTATGACAGTGGAAGAGGTTTTGTTTCAGTGAGCAAAAAGCCTCTCCACAAGGCCTCCCTGATCAGCCTCCATTTACCACACACACCCCCCCACACACACATACTGTATCCCCCCACACACACATACTGTATCCCCCCACACACACATACTGTATCCCCCCACACACCCCCACACACACATACTGTATCCCCCCACACACACATACTGTATCCCCCCACACACCCCCACACACACATACTGTATCCCCCCACACACACATACTGTATCCCCCCACACACACCCCCACACACACATACTGTATCCCCCCACACACACATACTGTATCCCCCCACACACCCCCACACACACATACTGTATCCCCCCACACACACATACTGTATCCCCCCACACACCCCCCCACACACACATACTGTATCCCCCCACACACACATACTGTATCCCCCCACACACCCCCCAACACACACATACTGTATCCCCCCACACACCCCCCCACACACACATACTGTATCCCCCCACACACACATACTGTATCCCCCCACACACCCCCCAACACACACATACTGTATCCCCCCACACACCCCCCCACACACACATACTGTATCCCCCCCACACAGACCCCCACACACACATACTGTATCCCCCCACACACACATACTGTATCCCCCCACACACCCCCCCACACACACATACTGTATCCCCCCCACACAGACCCCCACACACACATACTGTATCCCCCCACACAGACCCCCACACACACATACTGTATCCCCCCACACAGACCCCAACACACATACTGTATCCCCCCACACCCCCCCACACACACATACTGTATCCCCCACACACAGACCCCCACACACACATACTGTATCCCCCACACACAGACCCCCACACACATACTGTATCCCCCCCACACAGACCCCAACACACACCCACCACGGCTGGGGGAGGTGTATGGATGAGGTGTATGGATGAGGTGTATGGATGAGGTGTATGGATGAGGTGTATGGATGAGGTGTATGGATCAGGTGTATGGATGAGGTGTATGGATGAGGTGTATGGATGAGGTGTATGGATCAGGTGTATGGATGAGGTGTATGGATGAGGTGTATGGATGAGGTGTATGGATCAGGTGTATGGATGAGGTGTATGGATGAGGTGTATGGATGAGGTGTATGGATCAGGTGTATGGATGAGGTGTATGGATGAGGTGTATGGATGAGGTGTATGGATCAGGTGTATGGATGAGGTGTATGGATGAGGTGTATGGATGAGGTGTATGGATGAGGGGTTTGGGGGATAGTTTACCTGTGTCAGATAGAGGATTAGACAGATGTGAGATGAGAGAGAAGGATTGAGCATGTGTGTGCTCCGCACTGAAGTATTTGCTTCTAGCTCAATCACACACACACACACACACACACACACACACACACACACACACACACACACACACACACAGACTGAACATACACTCACACACTCACAGTAAGCAACAAATGAAATATTTCAGGTCAAAAGGAGTAAATCATAAAAAATGTTCCCAGTCACTGGATCCTCGTCCAGCTGGGTGTTGGGTGTGAACGGTGTGCAGAGAGGGGATATCTGGGGCTGTACTGAACCCTACAGCAGGGAACATGGAGACAGTAGAGGCTGTTTAGTGAGGGAACCTTGCAGAAGAATGAAGGTGTGTTTGAAAAGTGTGATACAAGCCTGTATGAATGACTGGTGTTATGGCTTCTCTAGTTTGACAAACACTGGCTTGGAGCCTAAGTACCAGCAGCCCCTCTCTCTGCAATGGACCACACACACACACACACCTGCTCGTACTTCCACACACACACAAACTCACACACACAAACACTACACACACCCACACACACTGATGATTAAGGTATTCCCTCAACGTAAACCAGAGGTCTGTGGAATGCAAAGCAATGCAGGTTCACTTTTTATTTCTGGCTTTTAGTGATAAGTTGTTTCGGTTTCCCAGGTCCACTGTGTTTAATTTAAGAATTCACACACGGTTCTGGACGAGGACTGATAGACGTGTCAGAGCCAGCCCCGCTCAGTGGGAAATTTCACTCCAAGAGGTTGAATCACTTACTTGGCTGCACTCGAGGAGAGACGAGGGGGTGATCAGGGGGGCTGGAGAGGTAACAGCTGTATGGCTGACTGGAGTCTGGAGGACTGGCTGGTAAAGTTTGTGGAGTGGTGGGGAGGGGGTGGCCATTGTGGTGGCGGTCGTTTCCAGGAGAAACGGGGTAAAGACTGAGAAGAGAGTTGGTGGAGGGGTGAGGGGGGATTTACAGCTGTCTTAACCCCCCCCTCCCCCCCATACCCCCCTATAACACCACACACCATCCTTCCCATCTCCATGGTTACTCTCCTATAACCACTGAGTCACAGCAAAGCATGGTGAAGACAATTAGACAGGGGGCCGTGCAACAGCTGCAGCCAGGTTGTTTGAACGTAGCCTCAGCCATCGCCCACCTCCTCACAGAGCGCAGACCAGCCACTCTCTCAGACGCCAGGGTTTAGTTTCTCTGTTGTTTTCTAGGCGGTTTGGAGCTCAGCTCGACTGTTACGGAAGGCGGACAAGAATGAATGCTTTGCGCCTTAGTCTGAGGAATGAAACAACGAGATTGCCTCTCGTTTACTCTTGTATTTCTTTCTGTGAAGGGTGGTTTCTTTCTACCTGTGCTCAGCTGAGCTGTAGAGCTAGGGTCCTATCCCTCCCTCCCTCCCTCCCTCCCTCCCTCCCTCCCTCCCTCCCTCCCTCCCTCCCTCCCTCCCTCCCTCCCTCCCTCCCTCCCTCCCTCCCTCCCTCCCTCCCTCCCTCCCTCCCTCCCTCCCTCCCTCCCTCCCCCCCTCCCAGTCTGGCCTCTCCACCACTATCAGCTATTCTGTATTTATAGCCAGGATACTACCCAGTCGCCTGCAAAACGCTGGTTGAGGTGAGCTATTGCCACCAGGAAGCCAGAGGTGGTGAGACAGACCACTTCTCGTAGGAGCTGGTGTCCCTCCCACTGTTGCAGGTTATTGACCTGGTCATGGTTTATAGTTACACGTTACACAGCATTCACATGGATTATTCAGTAGGACTGTAGGCAGTGCCATCCAGAGTCCAGCCCTTCTCTTCCTTCTCCCTTTTCACGCTCTTCTCTCTCTTTTTCACCTCCTCCCCTCTCTCCTCCTCTCCCTGTGTTTCCCTGTGTCCCGCTCTCCCGTCTGTGCCCTGGCTGAGTGTGTTGGGTGGAATGTGGCTCAACAGAGAGTTTTTAAATAGCCCCCAGGACCAGCCTGGCCGTATAAGGCCCAGGCCGGAGGCCCGACCCCAAAATATCAGCAGCCATGACACTGAAAATAAAACTTTTCCTACGCTGTGCCCTCTGGCCTTCACACGGGTGGGAGTACAAACGACTCAAAACAGAGAAGGACGTTGTAGTGATGCCTGATGTGAGCCAGGGGCCGGGACCTACTGAGGCGTCTGTGCGTGTTCCTGCAGGATCCTGGTGGGGGCGCCGCAGGCCGCGGGGCTGGGTAAAATGCGAGGCAGCCGTCCAGGTGCCCTGTTCCGCTGTCCAATCACGGAGGAGGAGTTTGACTGTGAGCGCGTGGACATCGATGGAGACGGTGAGAGAGAGCTAGTCCTGCATGAAGTTCGCTGACTTCTGAAAGAAGTTCATGTTACACGACACAACAAAAAAGTCTGCCGATTGCAGCAGAAAACTATCCACAACAACTATCCAAGACTGTGGCTACTTTCCAATAAGTTTGTGATTTTACAGTCGTGTACCAAACCTGTTACTGAGTAAAGGTCAATAGGGTGGACTGGAACAGGAAGTTGTTGACTGGAAGTGTTTCCTGTGTGTGACAGTGAGCCCTGAGAGGGAGAGCAAGGACAACCAGTGGCTGGGGGTGACGGTGAAGAGCCAGGGGATTGGAGGGAAGGTGGTGGTGAGTACACACACAGCCTGGGGTCAGGTCAAGCTATTCTAACATGTGTACATGTTACCAGTGTCTTACATTCACCCTACTAGTATGCAGCCGAGCCACAGGGTCCTGTTTGAGTTCCTAGACCATGAATTCAACCTTTCTCTGTCCGACCCCCCCACTCCCTACTCCCTCTTTCCCTCTCCCTCCTCTCCCCCCTCTCTCCCTCCTCTCCCCCCTCTCTCCCTCCCTCCTCTTCCCCCTCTCTCCCTCCCTCTCCCTCTCCCCCCTCTCCCTCCTCTCTCCCTTCCCTAACTCCCCCCCCCCCCCCCCCCCCCAGACGTGTGCCCACCTGTACGAGCTCCGCCAGCGGGTGAAGAAGCCGTCGGAGACGCGCGACCCCATCGGCCGCTGCTACGTGCTGAGCGAGGACCTGACGGAGCGCGACGACCTGGACGGGGGCGAGTGGAAGTTCTGCGAGGGGCGTTCCCAGGGCCACGAGCAGTTTGGCTTCTGTCAGCAGGGCCTGGCCGTCAGCTTCACCCCCGACAACAACTTCATCCTGTTCGGAGCTCCAGGGACGTACAACTGGAAAGGTAATGAGAGGTTGGCCCCATGCAGGGGTGTGATCCCAATAGAATAACACCACCGTGGAATCGCATGACAGTATATGCAACTCCTGACATCATGCTGTTACCGTGCTCACCGGGGGGGTTGATTGAAGTAGTGAAAGAATAACAATTCTTATAAAATGCCTATTTAAAACAACATCCAGGTGATTTAATATGCATCACAGTGAGTTTCTATCACATGGTAAACTATGTGTAATCCATTGATAAGCCAATCTGCTAAATGGGCTGTGCAGTTAACTGTGCTGATCGATCGATAGAGAAGTTAATCAAAGAATGGACTGTGATTGATCTGCTGCTGTATCTCCTTACTGGGCTGAGGGATGGCTATGGTTTACTTTATTGGATACGTGGGGTGAGATTATTAATCTTATTAATTACTTTTATAACGCAGGTCTGTTGTTATGTCAGTATTCACTTTAATGTATCAGATCATTTGAATAACAGCCATGGATGTTCTACCTGCACACAGTGTAATGTTTCTATGTATGTGTTGAGAACTGTATGTGTGAATGTGACCAGTGTGTGTGTGTGTGTGTGTGTGTGCGCACTGCAGACCTGCACAATGTTTGAGTAAATGTCCACTCGCTCATGTGTGTGTGCGTGTGTGCGTGTGTGTGTGTGAGTGCATGTGTGTGTGCGTGTGTGCGTGTGTGTGTGTGTGTGCGTGCGTGCGTGTGTGCGTGTGTGTGTGTGCGTGTGTGTGTGTGTGCGTGTGTGTGCGTGCGTGTGTTTGCCCTGCCTTCACCTGTGTTCCTTCCAGGCGAGATGCGCGTGGAACTCATAAACCAGACTCTGCTGGATCTGGGTCTCTATGACGACGGGCCGTACGAGGTGGCGGACGAGAAGCAGCTGAACGCCCAGCTCATCCCCGTCCCCTACAATAGTTACCTGGGTAACCGCCCTCTCCGCTCCCTGCTGCCTGCCTGCCAGAGCACCAGAGAGAGGGCCAGGGAAGGATGGCACCAGCCCCCAGACTGCACCCCTCATCCTGCCCCCAGACACAGCTGACACACTGATGGCACAGCCCCCAACTCCCACACAGCACGGAGGAGGGAGAGGGGTGGAGGGTGGGAAGTAGATGTGAGAGTCAGAGAGAGAGAGAGAGAGAAAGAGTGAGCGAAATGGAGATAGAAAGCGAGAGAGAGATAGAGACGTCCTTTCCTCTGGTTCCCTCTCTAATCCCAGCAGTGAGACTCACCAGGTCTCCACTTGACTCCACCTCAATTTTCTAAATACTTTCCCACATGATTTTTGGCAACTGAGCTATGCATTCACATCCAGACAGCGATCCTTATAGCCTGAGAGGCCCTGAGCACGAAGATCCTGTATCTAAACATAACCCCCGCCCCACCCAGAACACCCACCCACCCAGCCCTGCTTTGAGCTGGATATCATAAACAGTGACTCAGCCACTGTTCTCCTGTCCTGCAAGGCATTCTGGGTTCAGTCTGAGGTCCTCTTGCCGTCCTTCTCAGGTACCGGTGGTTCAGAGAGAGCACCACCCCACGGTACCAGGAAGAAACCACATCACCTGCTCCTTCTCACCTGCCACTCCCTCTCTCCTCCCTCCCTCCTCCCTCACCACTCCACCCCCCTCCACCCCCCACTCTCCCCCCTCACCTCTCTCCTCCTCCCTCTTCCCCACTCTCTCTCTGTTTCTGGGCCGTCAGGGCTGTTGTTCATGGCTAGTCCCGTGGAAGATGCGTTGGTGTACAAAACTCTGGAGCACACCAGCCGGCACAGTATTGAGGATGTAGCCCACAATAGCTACCTAGGTTTGTAGGCGTGTGGTGTCGTGTGAACCGGGTTCGTTGTGTAGTGTCTCGCCTTCCGCCAGCCCTCCGCCTCCCCCCCCCCCCCTCTGTGGCCTCCCTAGCTGTTGTCTAGACGTGTGTAGAATTACTGTAGAATGTCATTCACAAAGAGCCATCTTGAATACTGCACCAATGGAAGAAAACAGAATTTTTTTCATGCTTTTTGATACGTTTAAGTTGAGGGTTTTCTACATATCTTAAGAGTGCAGTGTTGATGGTGGTCTCTTTGTGTGAGAGCAGTCTGGTCCCTCTGTAGACGTCTGTGATTCTGCCTTCTCTGCAGTCCGTGTGGTGATTTTAGCTGTCAGTCTGTCTGTCCAGTCTGCTTGTTGTGACCAATCATGTTGGCTAACTGTCCGTCTGTCTGTCCAGTAGTGTAAAGAGGCTATGCTGTCTTTCTGTCCGTCCGTCTGTGTGCGCAGAGCCACATCCCTGGGTCTGTGTGTGCCCGTCTGCATTGAGCTGGCCATGTTTCCATGGTGACGGTTCACCAACGGGAGCTTTAACCAGTGACACGAAACAGGAAGCTCAGACACAGGAAACAGGAAGCTACTAAAATGTAGGAGAAAATCCTGACCATATTTCATGGATATTTTGTTGTAGACAGTCTTAGGATTGCAGAGAGTTATGGTGAACCTGCACTGTGAACATTGTTTACAAGCTGAGATGTTGAATCTACTGTACAGTAATCACTGGCAAACCTTCGTGGATATGAAGATATCTGGCTTCGTCAAAGGTTTACATTTGTAACTTTAACACAGATAACTCTTACCTATCAGTAGAGCTAGCCAGAGAGACATAGTCATGTTCATTGAGGATCAAAGTGTTGCTAACCACTAATGTTTTGGGGATCAATGCTTCCTAATCCATCAGTCCTGTGGATCGGTTCTATTCTAAATCTTTCTATCCACCTCCTTTAATGCCAGTTCACCTTTTCACTCCCCCCCATCACTGCCATATTGAACTGCCCCCTGCCCTCTGCCCCATGTTCTACTGCCCCTATGACCTCTGACCTCTCCTAGAGCATGCATGCCTACATCAATCCTAACTACTTCATACATCAGACTAAAGGCATCTTAGAGTTTAGTTTCAGGGTTACCGATGCAGAGGCCACTCCTATTGTTATTATCATCATTAAATATACTCACACCTCATGGGATTATACAATATGGATCACTCAAAACCAAGCAAGTTGTGTTCGTACTGAAGTTTATTTTCGTTTTATATAATACTGTTATAGTTACTATCAGGACCAGCCAGCCTTGTCAGGAGCAGAAGCTCCTTGTTTATCACTGTCTCTGAAGTGAGCTGCTGTCAGACACATTCCAAACCTGCCACCCTGGAGCTGACCACCGTCTGTCTGTGTGTGTGTGTGTGTGTGTGTGTCCGTGTGTCTCGCACGCTTTAGCATGTTTACTCAGGACTAACAGACACCCCCTTTTCCCCCCAGCCCAGCCCTCGCCTCACCCGACCTCCCCGCGTTATTCTCCCCCCCCCATGCCTCCCCTTCACCGGGTCCCAATCCACTCCCCTCCCTGTCAGCCCCCCCCCCCCCCCCCCCGCTCCCCCTGCATGTGTAAGATTGTGTGGGTGTTTGCTCACTGTAGAACCTTGTTCATCTCTTTGTTTAGTTTCACAGTCAGTCACACAGTTTGACACAAGCTGCTGGTTCTCACAGCTAGCTGTCACAGTGTCACTTGGCAGCACATGCACCTTCCTGCTCTCTCTCTCTCCTCCTCCTCCTCCTCCTCCTCCTCTCCTCCACCAGGCAGGCCGATCTGTATGCAACACAGCCACATTTCCACTTTCCCTCACAGGACACGCACACACAAGCATGTATGCATAGGTGCACACACACACACACACACACACACACACACACACACACACAAACAAATACACACCACTGAGGGAGAGAATCTCTTTAAACCATTAATGAGATTAGTGTCACACAGCTCTGTTTACATGCTGTGTTAAGCAGAAGCTACTGATGCAAAGTAGTAGTACCATGAATCTCTTTACTGTAGCGATCGACCCCCCCCCCCCCCCACACACACACACACCAATATATTTCTCTACTTGCAAACACAGCACAGAACGTTACCCCCATCATGTATGTGGCATTAAATCAATGAGCACTTAGAGCACACATTTCATTAGATGGAGGAGGAGAGGAGCAGGGAGCCATGAGGGGCGATGCATCTGATCCCACGCTCGATACTGACCCCTGACCTCTGACCCCTGCCACAGGGTTCTCTGTGGATGCTGCCAGGGGCCTGATGAGTTACAGGGAGATGACCTTTGTGGCGGGGGCGCCACGAGCCAATCACACGGGCGCGGTGGTCCTCCTGCAGAAGGACAACGTGTATCGCCTGGTGCCGCAGCACATCCTGTGGGGAGAGGAGCTGGCCTCCTCCTTTGGATACTCGGTTGCCACGGCCGACCTCAACAGTGATGGGTGACGACTATCTTACTCTCTTGCTTTGCTTTTTCCCTTTCTTTTGTTTCTCTCTGTCCTCCCTTTGTCTCTCTCTTTAACCACTCTCTGCCCTCTCAGTCTCTCTTTCTGTCTCTATCTTCTCCGATCTCACTTATATCCTCTCCCTTTCTAACTCCCTCCCTCTCCCTCCATCTCTCAATCAGCTGGACAGACCTGATCGTGGGAGCCCCAAACTACTTTGACCGCAAGGCAGAGATCGGCGGGGCAGTGTACGTGTTCCTGAACCCCGCCAGTCACTGGGCCGAGGCACGGCCCATACGCCTCAACGGCACCTACGACTCCATGTTCGGGATGACCGTCAACAGTGTGGGAGACCTGGACCAGGATGGATACGGAGGTGAGAGGGTGAGGGTCAGGGTGGCCCAAGGTGAGGGTGAGACTTAGGGTTGGCATTTGAACCATTTCTCCTCATGCCTGTCATCGTGTTGTTGTGTTTAGACATTGCTGTGGGCGCGCCGTTTGACGGGGATGGTAAAGTGTTCATCTTCAGAGGCTCGTCCTCGGGCATCGAGACCAAGCCTGCTCAGGTGAGAAGAGACCCCTGCTCCCTGCTCCCTGCACCCTGCTCCCTGTACCCTGCTCCCTGTACCCTGCTCCCTGTACCCTGCTCCCTGTACCCTGCTCCCTGTACCCTGCTCCCTGTACCCTGTACCCTGCTCCCTGTACCCTGCTCCCTGTACCCTGCTCCCTGTACCCTGCTCCCTGTACCCTGCTCCCTGTACCCTGCTCCCTGTACCCTGCTCCCTGTACCCTGCTCCCTGTACCCTGTTCCCTGTACCCTGTACCCTGCTCCCTGTACCCTGCTCCCTGCACCCTGCTCTCTGTACCCTGCTCCCTGTACCCTGCTCCCTGTACCCTGTTCCCTGTACCCTGTACCCTGCTCCCTGTACCCTGCTCTCTGTACCCTGCTCTCTGTACCCTGCTCCCTGTACCCTGCTCCCTGTACCCTGCTCCCTGTACCCTGCTCTCTGTACCCTGCTCTCTGTACCCTGCTCTCTGTACCCTGCTCCCTGTTCCCTGTACCCTGTACCCTGCTCCCTGTACCCTGCTCCCTGCACCCTGCTCTCTGTACCCTGCTCTCTGTACCCTGCTCTCTGTACCCTGCTCCCTGTACCCTGCTCCCTGTACCCTGCTCTCTGTACCCTGCTCTCTGTACCCTGCTCTCTGTACCCTGCTCTCTGTACCCTGCTCCCTGTTCCCTGTACCCTGTACCCTGCTCCCTGTACCCTGCTCCCTGCACCCTGCTCTCTGTACCCTGCTCTCTGTACCCTGCTCTCTGTACCCTGCTCCCTGTACCCTGCTCCCTGTACCCTGCTCTCTGTACCCTGCTCCCTGTACCCTGCTCCCTGTACCCTGCTCCCTGTACCCTGCTCCCTGTACCCTGTACCCTGCTCCCTGTACCCTGTACCCTGCTCTCTGTACCCTGCTCCCTTACATCAGTTCAGACAAGGCTTCATCGACTTGAACATGTACATTAGTAAATATTGCCAAAGCAAAAATGTACATTTTAAATTTAGTCATCTTAGCAGACGCTCTTATCCAGAGCGACTTACAGTAAGTACAGGGACATTCCCCCCAATGCAAGTAGGGTGAAGTGCCTTACCCAAGGACACAATGTCATTTTTCACGGCCAGGAATTGAACCGGCAACCTTCTAAATAATAGCCTGATTCCCTAACCACTCAGCCATCTGACTCCAGAATGAAACTGTAACAGGAACAATATAGTAAGAAGGAGAGGAGGAAGTGTGTTTAGCAAACACTGAGTGTGTGGTGACCCTAAACATGAGTCAGAACACACCGTTGTGATCTGAAGCGTATTCTTCTCCAGTCATTCTGAGGCTCTCTCCCTCTCTCTCTCTCTCTCTCCCTCGCTCACAAGGTTCTGGATGGGCGGGATCAGCAGGTGAAGAGGTTCGGCTACTCCATCTCAGGAGGGCTGGACATCGATAAGAACCAGTACCCGGACCTGGCGGTGGGCTCGCTCAGCGACCAGGTGGTGCTGTTCAGGTGAGACCCTCCCTGAGACGTTAGCATGGGCCGTGTCCCAGGTGAGATTCTCTGACCTCTGACCCCCTCGAACGGAACGGATTCCACTGCCGGAGAAAAGGGACTGTAGAACTGCCCAGAGTATTCAATTGAATAATCATCCAGATTTTTACTAATGGAGGAATCCCCTGGTTTGAAAACATGATGATGACTTACCTGTGATCTCTGTTTTTATTTATTTGTTTATGTGAATGTGTGTGCGTTTACGTGTGTGTGTGTGTGTGTCCACCTAGGTCCCGTCCAGTGATCCATGTGTTGAGGGTCTTATCTATAGAGCCCCAGTACATTGACCTGGAACAGAACAACTGCAAGGACAGAGATGGAGTATGGTGAGTCCGACTGCTGTAACCCTGGCAACTACACAATACTAAATCCAATATCCACTTCAACATACTATCTATTGATCTATAAAGCTGGATGTCATAAAACTTGGAAATAAATCGATTTAGTGTGGATACTACGTATATTTGACACAATAGTACGATTGTGTGTCAGTTCCAGGTGTTCTAGATGTAGTAATTCCATCCTGGTGTGTGTGCTCTCTCTTCAGTGTGGAGGTCAAGGCCTGTTTCACCTTCACTGCTCACCCACAGTCCTACTCACCTGACATCAGTAAGTAGCCACGTCTGCCTTCTCTCTCACAGCCCCCATGGTGGGGGTCATCATTACACTGCACTACTCTAGAAAACTACTGCTTTCTGCATCCCGTAACTTCATCTGGGGCTGCAGCTGGGAAATTCTGTATTCCCTCTGAAGATTCGAAAGTGGACTCCTGGTGGGCTGACATTTCCATCTTGCTCTCTTTCCTCTCTGTATCTCTCTCTCTCTCTCTCTCTCTTTCTTTCTTTCTTTCTCTCACTCTCAACATCTCTCTCTCTCTCTCTCTCTCTCAACATCTCTCTCTCTCAACATCTCTGTCTCTCTCACTCTCACTCTTAACGTCTCTTTCTCTCACTCTCTCTATCTCTGTCTGTCTCTCTTCCTCTTTGTCTGTCCCTCTCTGTCTGTCCTGTCTGTCCCTCTTCCGTCCCCTGCTCCCGTGCAGCCCTCGTGGTGCTGTTTGAGGCTGACAGCGAGCGCAGGAAGCTGGGCCTGCCCCACCGCGGCACCTTCCTGGGCCGGAGCTCCCTGGAGCCGGAGTACGTCCAGACGGAGGAGCTGGAGCTCAGCGGCCAGGCTCAGCCCGCCTGCCAGAGCGCTGTCTTCCAAATGCATGTCAGTAGGTTTGTTTTGTTTTCAAATGTGGGACAGTTTTTTTAAATGACTAAGGATGCAGTCGTTATTTCATTTTCGTTTAAAAAAAGGGTTGTAATTTTTTGGAGGGGGAAACATACACCCTTGGTTTCAACGCCCGTTTTCTGCACACTGACCATGGTGCTGATTGACCTGTTCACACACCTGATGTCTGCTGGTCGATGTCTGTTGGTAGGATAAGATCCGTGATAAGCTCCGCCCCATCTCGCTGGCCATCACCCACACCATCAAGCCCACCCCCCCTCGCCGCCCCCCCGGGCCCCAGCGCCTCCTGGAACTGGCCCCCGTCCTCAGCGTGGACACGTCCAACACTCTACACTCGGAGGTCAGTACTCAGTCTGGACACGCCGTTATAAGTGTGTGCTGTACAGGGCTTCATATATACTGTATGTGTGTGTGTGTGTCAGGTGAACTTCCTGAGGGAGGGCTGTGGTGATGACAAGATCTGCCAGAGCAACCTGAAACTCAGCTACCAGTTTGGCACCCGACCCCTGACCTCGGACTTCTTCACTCCTCTACCAAGGTGACTACAGCCTCATGTGGGTGGTGTCCCTAACACAATGCCACACCCAGAACACACCCCTGACATGTGTGTGTGTATGTGTGTATGTGTGTGTGTGTGTATGCGTGTGTGTGTATGCGTGTGTGTGTGTGTGCGTGTGTGTGTATGCGTGTGTGTGTATGTGTGTGCGTGTGTGTGTGTGCGTGTGTATGCGTGTGTGTGTGTATGTGTGTGTGTGTGTGTGTATGCGTGTGTGTGTGTGTGTATATGTGTGTGTGTGTGTATGTGTGTGTGTGTATGCGCGTGTGTGTGTGTGCAGGGACGAGGACGGCGTGGCCGTGTTCTCCCTGTCCGACCAGCGGTCAGTGGTTCTGGAGATCACGGTCACCAACGCTCCGTCTGACCCCATGACCCCAGACGAGGATGGAGACGATGCCCATGCGGCCCAGCTCCTCGTCTCCCTGCCCGACACGCTGTCCTACTCCGGCTTCAGAGGACAGCAGGTAGGATCACACACACAGGAACACAGGAACCCTGACCCTGGATCTAGTCTTAGTCTCTAACCCTTGTCCCTAGTCCTTAGTTGTAGTCCTGGTCCTGGTCCTGCTCTTATTACCAGTCCCACTTCTTGTTCTAATCCTTCTTCACTGATATGTTCTTCATCTAGGTTAGGGTTACATGCAAGGGCGCACCTCCCTTACTTTCATACCATGACCTTCAACAAGGGCTCACGCATGTCCTTGTGTCATGTGACTACAGGTGGTGTGCCAGGCCAATCAGAATGGCTCGAAGGCTGAGTGCGAGCTGGGAAACCCTGTGAAGAGGGATGCCAAGGTAACAGCTGATAGGGACCCTACAGACAAGGGTCTCTCAGACCTGTCCTGAACGCAGACTGTCCTGAACGCAGACTGCTGCATTTATCTGTGTTTGGCCTGGCCTGGGGTTCAGAGAGGTGACAGATAGTCCAGATCTGATGAGAAGTGCACTACTTGTGGTCAGGCATTATCTCAAGAACCTGCAGTGATTTCCAGTAGCAAACCTACACTTACAAGTCTATCAATGCATGTGTAACTTGATTTTCATGTTTAATCTCCAGAAAATGTAGACTCTGTTGTTCCTCTGTTGCGTTTCTAAACCAGATGAAGTTCTCCATCATCTTGAGTACGTCTGCTATCACCATAGAGACCACAGAACTGGACTGTTGGCCTCCTGATGGCTACGTAAGTTCATCATGTTCTCTTCTCTCTCACTCAGGTCCTGAGGCTCTTTCTAACACTTACTGTACACATGGACATCTCTTACACAGTCTCTTCTCTGTTATCTCTCACACATCAGTCTCTGACATTACCGCTGATATAGACACACCCTGACATATCTGACCTCAGCATTGGTATCTTCTCAAATTCACACATCTCACATACATTTGTGGTCGATTACTATAGTTCTCAAATGTTTTTTTTTTGGATGAGTGTGTGTTTACCAAAAACACACACTCATCCAATCTTTGACGTCAATATTTGCTTTATAGATATCCTGTCCTCTTTCTCCTATCTCCTATCTCCTCCCTCTTGTCCTATGTCTCCTCCCCTCCTGTCTCCTCCCTCCTATCTCCTCCCTCCTATCTCCTGTCTCCTGTCTCCTCCCTCCTGTCTCCTCCCTCCTGTCTCCTCCCTCCTGTCTCCTCCCTCCTATCTCCTCCCTCCTGTCTCCTTGTCTCCTCCTCCTGTCTCGTGTCTCCTCCCTCCTCCCTCCTATCTCCTCCCTCCTCCCTCCTCCCTCCTCCCTCCTATCTCCTCCCTCCTGTCTCCTCCCTCCTGTCTCCTCCCTCCTATCTCCTCCCTCCTGTCTCCTCCCTCCTGTCTCCTCCCTCCTCCCTCCTGTCTCCTCCCTCCTGTCTCCTCCCCTCACTGTCTCCCTCCAGGATCAGTGAGCAGCCTGACCTGGCTGCAGTCACGGCCCGGGCCAAGGTGGTGATAGAGCTCCCTGTCTGTCTCAGCGGGTAGGTCTGCACCCTCTCTGGAGGATTCTGGGAACAACCACGATGCTCATACAGTTTACACCCTGCACTGTTTACATGCTGTCACGGTTCATATCTGGCTGACCCCCAGTGAATGTTTGAAGTGCTTGAGGGTGAGGGTGAGGCACGACGCCCCTAAACACGCCTGCCTTGGTGACCTGGCTGACCCCCTCCGTAGTGGTGATGCAGCGGTTGTTTGGTGTGTTGGTGTGTTTCCGCAGGCTGGCTCGTCCCCACCCAACTGTTCTTCAGCGGAGCTGTGAAGGGAGAAAGTGCCATGACGACCTTTGACGATATAGGGAGCCCTGTAGATTTTGAGTTCACGGTGAGATGCTTGTGTGTGTGTCTGTTTGTGTGTAATAGAGGTGCAGAGAAAGAGAGAGCAAGTTTAAATCACAAAGCCATATTCTATCACGTTATCAAAATCACATTTGCTGGTATTAAATCATCACAATTTCCCGCTCCGGTCAGTGACCAATCCTGGGCAGTCCATTCAGACACTTGGCTCCGCCTTCCTGAACATCATGTGGCCCTACGAACTGTCCAATGGGAAGTGGCTCCTATACCCCACCAGCCTGCACTTCCAAAATCACCCACACACCCACTGCACCCACTCCCTGGCCCTCAACCCCCTGAGTTTTGAGCACCAGCCTCACAGACCCGGGCCGGCCTGCGCACCTCAAGGTAAGCCCCTCAGACGACCTCCCTACCACCATCTGAGCCGCATTCCATTCATCGTAGACTTTGATGTTTTGCTGGCGAACCAAATCAAGTGCACCCAGGGTGTGTGACTTTTTGTTTCCTGTCGCCCCTTCCTCCTCCAGCAGGCGAGGAGGAAGGGGCGGTCCCACCCAGAGGAAGAGGGTGTGGTCATGACCCAAAGGCAGTGTTGGAAGAACTACCCCGGCTGTGGCTGCCTCGGAGAGACGCAAGTCCCTCAAGTTGGTGAGGAGAGGGGGGAGAGGAGAGAGGAGGAGGGGAGAGGAGGGGAGGAGGGGGAGAGGAGGGGAGAGGAGGAGGGGAGGGGAGAGGAGGAGGGGGAGGAGGGGAGAGGAGGGGAAGAGGAGGAGGGGGAGAGGAGGAGGGAGAGGAGGAGGGGCAGGTCGACTGACTGAATGTGGCAGAGAAGAGAGAGAGAGAGAGAGAGAGAGAGAGATAGAGAGAGAGAGAGAGAGAGAGAGAGAGAGAGAGAGAGGGATCAAGATGCAAAGAGAGAGAGAGAGAGAGAGAGAGAGGGACCAAGATTCAAAGAGAGAGAGAGAGACAGAGAGAGGACACCAAGATACAAAGAGAGAGAGAGAGACAGAGAGAGGGACCAAGATTCAAAGAGAGAGACGGACCAAGAGTACAAAGAGAGAGAGAGAGAGAGGGAGAGGGCCCTGCTGTTCTAAACCTGCTGTCTCCCTCCCCCCTCTCCAGGACTGCCTGCTAGGCTCGGCCCGCTGCGTGCTGTTCCAGTGTCCTCTGCACAGTTTCTCAGGGCTCTGCTGTCCTCAGGATCAAGGCCCGCTTGTGGAACAGCACCTTCATAGAGGTGAGACTCTTTCAAGATGCTTTTTTTCCATTGCACTGAAGATCAAATGAATATTTGACCTTTCAAGCTGCTCTGCAGCTCTGGCGATGTGTTAGTCTGGTGGATAAACCTGGCACAGTTACACATGTTCATTGATCTACATGTAAAAAGGCATTCTGTAGTAAGAAGTCAAAAGGAAAGTGTATTTCATTGTATTTAATAATAACATCTTTCTCTCTCTCTCTCTCTTTGTCTCCATCTCTTTGTTTGTCTTTCTCTTTGTCTCTCTCTCTCTCTCCCTCTGTCTTTTCATCTGTCAGGAGTTTCCCAGCAGTCAGCGCTCTGGAGCTGCTGATCAGGGGCCAAACATCACCGTCAAGTCCAGCATCAAACACCTGCTGCTGAGGGACGCTGCCTCACAGGTACGCTCTCTCTCTTGTGTCTCTCTCTCTGTGTCTCTCTCTCTCTGTCTCTCTCTCTCTGTCTCTCTCTCTGTGTGTCCTCTCTCTCTCTGTCTCTCTCTCTCTGTCTCTCTCTCTCTGTCTCTCTCTCTCTCCCTGTCTCTCTCTCTCTGGGTCTCTCTCCTCTCTGTGTCTCTCTCTCTCTGTGTCTCTCTCTCTCTGTCTCTCTCTGTGTCTCTCTCTCTGTCTCTCTCTCTCTCTGTCTCTCTCTGTGTCTCTCTCTCTGTCTCTCTCTCTCTGTCTCTCTCTCTCTGTCTCTCTCTGTGTCTCTCTCTCTCTCTCTCTCTCTCTCTCTCTCACACACACACACACACACACACACACACACACACACAGCTCCCACACATTCAGACACACAAACAGACAAGATCATTTCCACACAAAAAGTACACACTAAACATAAGCATCTGTAGGATCCTTTCCCGCTAATGTGATGGATGTGATTGGTTCCGTGCAGGTCCCAGTGATGATCTACCCTGAGCATGGGTCTGGTGGATCAGTACTGGATCCCCTGGTGGATCATCCTCATCGCGGTCCTGGCAGGGGTCCTGGTGTTGTCCTCTTCTGGTCTGCATACTGTGGAAGGTACCGGCTCCATCCCCTCGACCTTTGACCTCACCTGGTTTTCAGTTCTGACATCTGAACCAGGGTTTTCAGTCCCGTGGTTATCAAGTATCGCAGAGTAGGACTGGTGATGCAGAACTAGGTCTAAGACAGTTCCACTTCCTCATTCAGAAGAGCTGGCCCCAGATCAATGCGCCTGCTGTGATGTGTCTGGTGAACACGGCCCCTGATCACGATCGTAAACACATTTGAGGTGCCGAAGGTTCAGACAAAAAAAAAAACATAATAACACATGGTCATTCTTTTCAAAATGGCCCTGCCCTAAATGTTTAAATCTCCCATAGCTGAGGATGAACTTCTGTCGTTGGACATCACTAAACTCATATGATGGCTATGGGCCTGTTCCTGACCAGCCTCGAGCCTTGAAATACAATTACATAAAACCTTGATTCATCCCTGAAAGGAAATTCAGATAGAGACTGCAAAGCAACACACTGGTTCATTTATCTTATCATGTTGTTCATGTCATCCCACTAGCTATCTCCTGCTTTTATATCTTTCCATCATGAAGCAGCGCTTTTCTTCCTCTCCACTCCACACTCCCTTTCTCTTCTCTCACTCGTTTGTAAATATTGTTCCTCTTTCTACCTGTCTCTCCTTCCCTCCTCTGATGTCTATGGTGTGCTCACACCCGTCCTCTCCTCTCTTTCCTCTCTCCTCTCCCTCTCTGCTCTCTTTCTTCCTCTCTCCTCTCTTTCCTCTCCTCTCTCCTCTCTTTCCTCTCTCCTCTCCTCCTCTCCTCCTCTCCTCTCTCCTCTCCCCTCTCCTCCTCTCCTCTCCTCTCTCCTCCTCTCCTCTCTCCTCCTCTCCTCTCTCCTCCTCTCCTCTCCTCTCATGCCTCATCTTCTTCCCCTCCTGTCTCCTGCTCCTCTTCCGGTTCTCCAGTGTGGGTTCTTCAAGCGCTCCGAGCGCCGCCCCCACTTCGAGACAGAGTTCCACCGCGCCCACCCTGGGCGTCCAGCCCTCGGAGGCGGAGAAGCAGGCCACAGACCTCCAATAGGGCCTTCCCATCGGCCCTGCCCTCTCCCCTCCCCCCCTCCCCCCTAAGCGGTAAAGCCTGCCTGGTGTTCCCTATCTGGTGTGTGCTCCCCTCCCCCCCCGCCTCGCCACCACTCCCCCTGTACGGCTTTTGGAGCTGTGTCGTGTGTGTTTGCTAGTTTGTGTTTGGGTGTTCATGTGTGTGTGTCACCTTCTCCTTGATGATTCATCCTGGCGGACATTTTGGTTGTCAGAGGACCGTAACAGGTTCATGTGGTACTTCAGCTCCTGGTCACAGCGTGTCATTGACATCCTCATCTCACATTACAATTCATCAGTTAGCCGGTCAGGATGGCAGAATGAGCTCCTGTCCCGTGGTGCTGTGGGTGACGTCTACACATACAGTACCTGTGAAGTGAAGGTGAAGGTGAAGCGTGGCACTCTGTCTGACGTGTTGTGTGATGTGGCACGGCACACTGGCATGTTCCCTTGGCTTGTGTGTGCTTACACATGTGACACGTTGAATGATGACAGGATGTCCAGGTAGCTGGTGGTACATCTTTGTGATCTGTCGTGGATTGAGAAGACGGCACAGATGACGGTGACTATTCACTAAGACATGGGCAAAATGCATTACTGAAAGATATTTCTCTCCATCTCTCTCTCTCTCCTCCACTCACTCTCTCTCTCTCTCTCCATCACTCTCTCTCTCTCTCTCTCTCTCTCCATCACTCTCTCTCTCTCTCTGTCTCTCTCTCTCCCCTCTCTCTCTCTCTCTCTCTCTCTCTCTCTCCCTCTCTCTCTCTCTCTCTCTCTGTCTCTGTCTCTGTCTCTCTCCCTCTCTCTCTCTCTCTCTCTCTCTCTCTCTCTCTCTCTCCATCACTCTCTCTCTCTCTCTCTCTCTCCCCTCTCTCTCTCTCTCTCTGTCTCTGTCTCTCTCTGTCTCTCTCTCCCCCACAGTGTGGCTTCTTCCGGAGGGCTCAGTACAAAGACCAGGTGCCCCAGTATCATGCTGTGAAGATTCCTCGCCAGGACCGGCCCCAGTTCCAGACGGAGAAGTCAGGGATGTTACACAAGAAGGAGTGGGCCACACACTGGAGTGACGGCACCTCCTGAACATGACCACCAACACCTCCCTCAATCTCTCTCCCTCTCTCTCCCTCTCTCAACCTCTCTCTGTCTCTCTCTCTCTCAACCTCTCTCTCTCAACCTCTCTCTCTCAACCCCTCTCCCTCCCTCCCTCCCTCCCTCCCTCCCTCCCTCCCTCCCTCCCTCCCTCCCTCCCTCCCTCCCTCCCTCCCTCCCTCCCTCCCTCCCTCCCTCCCTCCCTCCCTCCCTCCCTCCCTCCCTCCCTCCCTCCCTCCCTCCCTCCCTCTCTCTGTCTCTTCAGTTGACAGTATACTGTAACAGCCTGTGCTCTTCACACAGTCAGCTCTGTGTTGATTGATCAAGACGTATCGATACTTGTGTATTGTGTATTTATAATGACTGGATCAATACTGCTCAAAGCTAATGCTGAACTTTCTATATTTGTACTGTGATGTAGCTGTTTGTTTTACAGTAATCCCTCCCAGACGAGACTGAATCTATATCAATCACAGCGTTCTGGTTCTGTCTACGGGGCAGTATAGACTGCAGAGAGAGTCTTTGATGAACTTTCATGAAGAGGCATCAATAGGCTCTGTCCACACAGATTACCAGACCAAAGGACTAACTAACGCAGACAAATGCATGCACACACTAAACACACACACACCACACACACACACACACACACACACACACACACCGCCCACAACGTGTACTGCTGCTTGCCTTAACTACTGTAAGACTGCTGAGGGCAAAGGAGATGGACTCTGTTTGTACATTATTTGATTGTTTTAGCCTTTTTGCTTTTTATTTTTAGATGTAACAAATCAACTTTAGGAGGCAATAATCAAGAAACACCAGCTTGTTTCTGGCAGTTTGGTTTGGGTTTAGGTGACACCGTTTTCATAATGATCCCGTTGCCTGAATGAACTTGAAAACAAACAAACAAAAGATCAGGAAACCACATAGAGTACTGTACCTATATATGACTGAAGACAGTTTTTTACAAGACAAGTGAAAGCCTAAGTTGTGAGTCACAGCATTTGTATTTAACATTGTCTCATTCACTCCTTATGTCCACTTCACCACTTTACTCCAGCATCATGTGTCTCTGAATGGCACATTTGTACTTAGAAATACTGCATTCTAAATCATATTGAAACAAAGAGGGATTGTAAATATTTCCAATACTTTTATTAGTATTTGAATAAAAGTGCCTTACAGTAGAACTGGCAGAGGCCTAACTCAGAAAGAGAATTTAATTGAACAATGAAAGGGAAAATTGACTAACATGGTGTTGCCGTGGAGATGCACATACACACACAGTGTGCCGCCGGGCAATCCATGTTAGTGCATGGTGAGTCATGTATTTTCTAGGTATTGCTGGACAATCGTGTATTAGCCGCATGAGAGAAGATTTCTGTTTTTGTTTTCATCATGATCCCCCATATTTTATTTATTTCTGACTGGTTTTACTGTTAACATTGTAAATAAAATAACAACAAAATATCATGATCAGGTATGAATCAGATATCATGTTTTGAAGACTGAGTATTTTGATCACACTAGATTAGAACGTATTGTGTGTCTCATGACATGTTGCTGCTATTTCTGCCTCCTGACACCAGGGGGCAGTAAAGCTCTGTTCTGGCTTGTGGCGCAAACACTGATATACTGTATTTACAAACCATACACAATTTTGTGTTTCTTTTTAAATTATAAAACCTATGTCATAGACTCATGCAAACTGGATCTGATTGAAAATGAATAGCCGATTTCAAGGACAGTGTAGTCGGATGTATGTAATTAGAGGGTTGCTGAGAGTGTTTAGGCAAGCTGTTACTGGCATTGAAGGAATAATATTTTAGCAGAGGTACATTTCCTAAAACATTGTTTTCAGATAATAATAAAGAAAAATACAATGTGTGCTTTTCCGTGAATTATGTTTATTTTCTTCTTCTTCTGCACTCTACGCAAAATTAAATGTAAATGTTGAATTTATCTATTCATTATACCACCACTTACGTGAAGCCCTTTGACAGTAAGAGTTGATTCAAATGCTGATGAGAAAATGTTTCTCACAGATGAATGAGTTCAAGAGAGACACATCTATAGATCCTGGTGGCAGTTAGTGTGTCATGCTGGTTGCCATGGTAGCTAATGGCGGTAGGTGTGGAGTATGTGTGTGTGTGTGTGTGTGGTGTTTGTGTGTAGTGAGGAACTGATGGAGGATGTTATTAAGAGGATTGCCACCCATTAGTGTTGTTGATAAGCCAAATCTCTGTTTCACTCGGGTGACCACTACAGTACACACATACAGATACATGCACAGACTGTACCCACACACACAAATACTGTATACACACAGACACAGAAATAATCCAATGTGGAATTGAGATAATGATCTGACAAGAACTTCCTCCCTCTGAATGGACAGAGGGTTCTATGTTTGTGGAATTAAATGCATTAAATTAGAACATGCAGCTTGGAGCATGGAAATCACATGCACACAGTCACGGTTTTAGGATGGTTTGGAAAGAGAGTGCGACAGAGGGAGACAGGGAGAGACAAAGAGGGAGACAGGGAGAGACAAAGAGAGAGACAGAGAGACCACTACTGTTGGGCAGTAAACACAAAAACAAAGTATCAATCTTCTGCTATATAAAGTAATAATAGATCTGTTTTCTCTGTGAGGATTTATTTGTTTAGACTCATGTAGTCTATGGTGCTCTGGAGGAGGTCCAGACAGGGTGCTGGCAGTATAAGTCCCTTTCCGTTCTCTTTAATAACTCTTAATTCCCTCTTTGGTGTTTGCTTCTCTGATGTCCTCAGGGCTTACACCTTCTCCTCGCAGCTTCTCTGGTCCCCTGGTTGCTCTTAAAGGAGTTAATGGACCTGTGAGTAAGACCTCACATTAAATAAGACTGTAACTTCCTGTCCTCTGTCCCTACATCCCCCTAGCCTCTGCCCATCCATTTCCATGGTCTCCTGGGCTCCTTTAAAGAGCAAACCAGGGCGTATAAAAGACACAGCAAAGTGTCCCCTGGTCAGTGAAGTTACAGGACTCCAGAGAAGACCAGACAGTGCATCCTCCACCCTCCCAGAGCCTCAACGAAAACCAGGACGACCGTCAAGCTTTCAAGCCAGCGGAGCCTGACCCCCACCCTGATACGGGCGCAAACCTCCACCCAAGTGGATCCATCCGTCCCTCTCACTAACCAGCTCATCAGACCTCCTCCTCTTCACCATGGACACAGCGGTGGTGGTGACTGTGCTGGCTCTGGTTCTGACCATGGCGGGGGTGGGCCGGTCTCTGCAGATCCAGGAGGACGGGGTGCTGAACAGAGAGAACCTCATGCCAGGCAGCTCAGAGGACAACATGGCCGAGCAGCTGCTGGAGCTGGTAAGACACGACCACAACCACAACCGTGTCCAAGCAGCTAAAAAAGAAAGAATGAATGAGACACAACTCAAGTGGATTTAAATAGGATGCGTTCATTCTGGTGATAAATGAGTTGACAGATTGTTCATTTCCAGACAGTTCTGTTGATGTTGTGTAGTTGGCTGGTGGATCATGTGCTCTGTGTGTGGCAGCATTTGAGAAATGGCTTGTATAGCCTGTTCTTGTGTGTCTGTGTGTTTGAGGAGTGTGGAGGCAAGGGTAACACTGGTTCTGTGTGTGTGTGTGTAACAGGAAAGTGAGGAGGTGGGAGGTAATGGTTTGGAGGAGCGAATGCTACTGAGCTCACTGCTAAGGTCGCTCCTGATTGGCTCCCAGAGACACGCCAGGAACTCCGTCCTCCACCAGCCACAGAGGTGAGTTCTGCCTGCACACCTTCATCATCATCATCATCATCACCACCAGCATCATCATCACCATCATTATCATCATCATCACCATCGTTATCCTAATCCTCATCATCATCACCATCATTGTCTTTGTCTTCATCCACATCAAGCTCTAGACCTCTGTTCATGTCTTTATCTAAGACCTATACTTCCTGTCTCAGTCTATGAGCTATACTTCCTGTCTCAGTCTAAGAGCTATACTTCCTGTCTCAGTTTAAGACCTATACTTCCTGTCTCAGTCTAAGAGCTATACTTCCTGTCTCAGTTTAAGACCTATACTTCCTGTCTCAGTCTAAGACCTATACTTCCTGTCTCAGTCTAAGACCTATACTTCCTGGCTCAGTCTAAGAGCTATACTTCCTGTCTCAGTCTAAGACCTATACTTCCTGGCTCAGTCTAAGAGCTGTACTCCTGTGTGCAGGTTTGGCCGTGGCGCGAGAGGAGGCCTGCTCTCAGACGAGAGGATACAGTCACGTGACTGGGAGGTGGCCCCTGGCCAGATCTGGAGCATGGCTGTGCCACAGAGGTTTGGCAGGAAGTAGGGCATCCTGCCACACACACACACACACACACACACAGACAGACACTCAAACACACACAGCATTCACCAGTAGACACACCGTGCGGCCTGAGTGGAGGCAGAGGATTAATGCTAGCGTCCACGGACAGACCAACTATGAAATATTCAAAACGTAATGTACTTTTAAAACTTTAACAACATTTAGTACTGTGCCTGACCACCCCACCCCCACTACCCCTCTACCCAGACAGCCAGTAGCCAGGGCAACTCCCTGAGTATTCTCTCTCTCTCTCTCTCTCTCTCTCTCTCTCTCTCTCTCTCTCTCTCTCTCTCTCTGTGTTTCAAATCAAATGAAAATGTATTTGTATAGCCCTTTTTACAATCAATGTCACAGAGGGCTTCACATACGCCCATAGAACTGACATAGTGTGTCTGCTGTTACTTAACATTGGTTGCATTTATATATATATACAGTATATATATATATAAATATAGTTTGTGTGTTGATTTGTTCTCCTGCTTTTCTCTGTTAAACCAATAAAAAGCTTCTTGCTGTGAGTAGAGTTTGATGTGTGTGTGAGTGATGGATCAGATGTGAAGCTCTCAGTGGAGGCTGTTCAGCAGTCATCAGACAGACAGACACCAGGACACAGACACTTGCAGATTATGGCTGTCACTTTTCAGCTTTAATTGGCTCCCTCGGAGATGAGTAAATATACAAAGACGCAGACACACAAATACTCAGTCTAAATAAATTACTGAAAGATATTTCTCACCATCTCTCTCTCTCTCTCCATCACTCTCTCTCTCTCTCTCTCTCTCTCTCTCTCTCTCCATCACTCTCTCTCTCTCTCTCTCTCTCTCTCTCTCTCTCTCTCTCTCTCTCTCTCTCTCTCTCTCTCTCTACCTTTATGTCCACATTTATGCACCGTATTACCAGAGATGGCAAAAGTACACACATCCTTCACTCAAGTACAAGTACAGATATGTTTAAAAAAAACTCTGGTTAAAGTTAAATTACTCACTACACTTTTTCACTCAAGTCAAAGAGGTATGGGCTATACCTATATGACATACTGAAGTAAAAAGTAGTCATTACTTCTACCTGTTTTAGTAAAAGTTGTCAAAAAAACAAGGAAGTACTGATGCCGGAAGAATCTACTGAAGTACAGTAACAAAGTATTTGTACTTTGTTACTTCTTTGTTACTTCCCATCTCTGCAATAACAACAGTGTCATCACAGTGTAATTATAGTGCAATATCAGTGTAACAACTGTGTAATAACAACATAATAACAGTGTAACAACAGTGCAGGGATGGCAAAAGTACACACATCATTCAGCGTTTCTTCTTCACAAGGAAAAAGTACATTGGGGGCACCTCTGTGTCGCCCTAGCGCCAAACTGTTCTGGTTACTGCGCAGGCCACCTGGGAAGTCAGTGTGTAATAAGCCCGCGCTCTAATTAAAAGCCTGGAACATGCAATTACTCCTCTCTGCTCTCGCCTGGTTTCCGCAGTCAATTACTGGCCTGACGACTCTGCCAATCTCCCCACCGCCACCGCTGTGCTGGAGGGACCTTCTAATCCCTGTCTGCATCTTCCTGAGACTGGATGTTGGCTGGAGATGGGTGTTTGTGTTCACCTGCAAACGAGATCTCGTCCCTGTGTTGTCATCTTGTGTTGATATAGACATATATATACATATATCTATATATATGTTTCATGTTTTAGTCCTGGTGTAATGACACGCTCTGACATGTTTCTTCACGATACTTATTTTAAGTCTATTGATGCTCAAACCTTAACTGTATGATTAACTAGATGATCCGTTTTGGTTCAGAATGAACCCAGCATATGTTAAGAGGGTATACTAAAATAAATCATAAGCAAGATGTCAGAAAATTCCTAGCGTCTCTGGGGCTATTACTACAAAACAGGGTCACACATGACAGCTATGTCTTAGATGTAGTTTCAGAAGCAAACATTCCAGTCCAGTTAATGAACTGCAACGCTAAAACACTTTCCTTGGGTTTCCTCCATGACACATTGGCTGCAGATGTCAAGCAGTCCATGTGATAAATAAAATCCTTTCAAACCCATTTAGTAAATTGCTGCGGCCTGAATAAGACATCAGCCCTCAGGATAAACAGCCTTTCCATCAGCCAGAGCCCTTAGCTGTTCCAGGGGACTGGAGCTCAGGTTGAACAGCTGGCAGCTCCCTAACCCACACATGCTTACAGACCCAAGGTGTCACTACTTGTCCTGGAGGTTTATGTTTATTATCTTTCCCCTTGACTGGACACTCAAAGTAGACTGGAAGGGTCATCCCCCCACTGTGATGTGCTTAAGGTGTGTGAGAGAGAGAGACACCGAGAGAGACAGTGTGTGTGAGAGAGAGAGTAAGAACAGGGGAGAGAGAGGGAGAGAGACAGAGAGAAAAAGTGAGAGAGAGACAGAGAGAGACAGTGTGTGTGTGTGTGTGAGAGAGAGAGAGAGAGAGTAAGAACGGGGGAGAGAGAGAGTAAGGATACTAGAGGGAGCGAGAGTTGGTTTCTCTGCAGCTGTGGCTCTGTGATCAGCACAGCGGGAGACTAAAACACACATCTCATCTGTAATTCATGAGTCAAGGGTGTCGGCAGGGGGTCTGAAAAGGAAAACTTGTTTGTGTGTGAGTGAGTGTGTGCGTGTGCAGGTGCACGGGGTTCTCATACGTGTGTGGCTTTGAAGCGGAGAGGGAGTAGAGAGAGATGGGACAGAGATGAAGAGAAGTCTGCTCCCATCGCTCAACGACACCTCCCACAGCACATCTCATGAAGCGTCTCGCAAGAGCGTCTCAAACTCCTTTAACACGTGTCACCTGATTGCCTCTCGCCGTGCATTTAGATGCATGATTGTCTAACCCGTCCTTGATCTCCTCTTTACGCATGTCCTCATCGGCCATCTTGGAGAGCTTACACAGATTGTGTTGGCCGCTACAGCCATGGTCACATGACACATGCTGGGTCATGTGACCATGACACAGCATAATCTATCACAAACATTCACGGCCGGAACAACTCAACATTGGGAAGCTCGTGAAAATGAGAAAGGGATGTTCAATGTCAAACAAGCGAGCCAGGCTGTTGCATGACTGAAGAGTGTGATTGTTGTTCGTAGAAGTGTTCATTTGTTTTCCAATTAATGAAACAATTAGATTTTTTTTTTTTAAGAGAAATACTCCAAACCCAGATTCACACACTCACCTTCTATGAATGGTTGTTGATTATTGTCATCACTCAACCGTGAGGGAAGTCTCAGCACGGATGCCTGCAAAGTGTCTTTTGTAACCAATGGAAAAGCATCATGTCACTTGTATAACAAGTGAGAGTAATACCGGAGTACCTCCTGGTGGGACACCAACATTTACGGATCAAGAGGACATCTTGGGTCCAGCACAAGTATGCAGGGCTACAAGACATGCATGTGTGTGTGAACTGTCCAGCAGTTGTGTGCTCTCGAGGGGATACAGGGCCGGATGTAATCGTCTGGTTAGTGCTGCTCTCAGCATGTCATAGTATGTTAGCTAGCTGGCACCTTGGTGCACTGATGACAGAGGCATTATTTCACAGGGGAGGCTTAATTACATTTCCTTTCAACACAGGAAAAGCCTACTTGTTTCATCAACATGAGGGATTTGTTTTCTGTGAGGAAAGATAATGCCAAGCGTGTCTATGGGCTATCTGCCCTGTTTCAGCCACATCCATTTTTTCATTTTCAGCTGTGAAGGCAATCTGTGGCTCTGTCTTGCTTCCACTAGGAAGATGCCCTCAGTCACAATGAGGTCAAGCCTTTGTTTTGCTACGCCATGTTACTCTAAGAAATCTGTCTCCAAGCCGGTGTGTGGGTGAGATATAAGGCCCCTGTAGCAAAGTGGGCTTCAGGGAATCTCTGAAGTGCAGACGATCAATCACCATAGTGCTGTGAGGGGAGGCAGGGGAACTGGGAAACCAAGTGTGACCAAAGCACCCAGTGAGGGCAGATCACAGCTTCATCTGCCCTCAGTGCAACTGGATTAAGCCAATAATGCCACTCACTTATCCTTGTACTGTTTCATGTATGGATGTCTGTCTGTTGTACACAACAATCATTTATTTGTATGTGTGAGTGGGTACGTGTCTATGTGTGAGTGTGTGTGTGTGGGAAGGGGGGCTGTAATTGTCTGTGTGCATCATGTGTGTGTTCTGTTTATTTTGGAATTTCTCATTTAAAAACTGAGGGAGAAACATACATTTAAAGTACAGAGGGAGAGAGACATACATTGAGGGAAAGAGAGAGTAAAAGAGGGCAAGAGAGAGAAAGGCTGGTAGCTTGGATGCTGCAGATAAGCTCTGAGGGAAACTATCCAATAGAAAGAGAGGGGAGAGGAGGCGGGACTTAAGATAAGAGGGAGGCAGAGGCAGAAACAGCGAATGAGCCGTGGACAGAGAGAAAGACAGAGAAAGAAAAAGAGAGAGAGGGAGAGAGACAGAGACACAGCGAAAGAGAGAGGCTGTGTGAGATAGAGAGAGAGAGAGAGATAGAGAGAGAGAGAGAAAGAGAGAAAGAGAGAGAGAGTGGGGGGAGTGATAGAGAGAGAGGTTGTGTGTGTGTGTGTGTGAGAGAGAGAGAGAGAGAGAGAGAGAGAGAGAGAGAGAGAGAGAGAGAGAGAGAGAGAGAGAGAGAGAGAGAGAGAGAGAGAGAGAGGGTGTGTGTGTGTGCAAGAGAGATAGAGAGGAGTTGAGAACAGAGACTCCTGCCTCAGCAGTAAGCGTGGAGCCGTGGCAAAAACAGACTAGGACAGGAGCTGGAATCAAGCTGACTGACAGACTGAGCACAGGACAGACTGAGCACAGGACAGACTGAGCACAGGACAGACTGAGCACAGGACAGACTGAGCACAGGACAGACTGAGCACAGGACAGACTGAGCACAGGACAGACTGAGCACAGGACAGACTGAGCACAGGACAGACTGAGCACAGGACAGACTGAGCACAGGGCAGCAGAACAAGGAAGAGAAGAAAAATAGGTGTTGATAGAAAGTGAGTTTGAGAGGAGAGAGACAAATAAAAACCTTTTCTTCGCCGGACTACAGCAGTGCACCCCCCTCCTCCTCCTCCCTGCCTCCATCCCTCCCTCTGCATCCGTGTCTTCGCTAGCCTGCACTGACAGGGCCACCATGGAGACTGGCAGCCCGCGCAAGATCCAGTTCACCATGCCTCTCCTGGACAGCCACCTGGACCCAGAAGCAGCCGAGCAGGTAGGAAGGGCTGGGGGG